>NC_135955.1:1482794-1503923 GCF_053455715.1 Rhinoraja longicauda | reverse complement strand
CCCCCACTCTCTCCCCCCTCTCTCCGCCCTCTCTCCCCCCTGTCTCTCCCCCTCTCTCTCCCCCCTCCCTCCCCCTCTCCCTCCCCCCCCCTCTCCCTCCCCTTCTCTCTCCCACTCTCCCCCCCCCTCTCTCTCCCCCTGTCTCCCCCCCTGTCTCCCCCTCTCTATCCCCCCCTCTCTCCCTCTCTCTCCCCCTCTCTCTCCCCTCTCTCTCTCCCCTCTCTCTCCCCCTGTCTCCCCCCACTGTCTCCCCCTCTCTATCCCCCCCTCTCTCCCCCCCTCTCTCTCCCCTCTCTCTCTCCCCTCTCTCTCTCCCCCTGTCTCCCCCCACTGTCTCCCCCTCTCTATCCCCCCCTCTCTCCCCCTCTCTCCCCCCTGTCTCCCCCCTCTCTCTCCCCTCTCTCTCTCCTCTCTCCCCCTGTCTCCCCCCCCCACTGTCTCCCCCCTCCCTGTCTCCCCCCTGTCTCCCCCTCCCCTGTCTCCCCCCCTGTCTCCCCCAGACGGTGGAGACGACGATGAGCTCGGTCAGCCTGGTGCTGCGTTTGCTGGCGGCCGGTTCCCGCTACACTGTGATGGTCCGCTCCCGGCCCGGCCCCAGCATCACCTACTTCCGCGGGGACTGGAGCGAGTGGAGTCCGGCAGCCTCGTTCACCGTCCCCCCCACTCCCCCGACTCCCCCCGCACTGAGTACAGGTGGGAAGCCTCCCTCCCCTACCCCCCTCCCCTGCCCCCTGCCCCCCTCCCCTGCCCCCCTGCCCCCCTCCCCTGCCCCCCTCCCCTGCCCCCCTCCCCTCTCTCTGTGACGGTCTAAGGGTGTCTATGGAGACAGCAGGTCTGGGTTTCTCTTTAAAGGGCCTAACGTTGTCTATGGAGACAACATGTCTGGGTCTCTGGTAAAGGTCTAAAGTTGTCCAAGGAGAAATCATGTCTGGGTCTCTCCGTGACGGCTGTCTCTGGACACAACAGATCTTGGTCTCAGGGTTGAGGGTTGTAGACAGCAAGTCTGTGTCTGTGGTGAAGGTCCCTGGTTGTGTATGGAGACAGCAGGTCTGGGTCTGTGTATGGAGACAGCAGGTCTGTGTATGGAGACAGCAGGTCTGGGTCTGTGTATGGAGACAGCAGGTCTGTGTATGGAGACAGCAAGTCTGGGTCTGTGTATGGAGACAGCAGGTCTGTGTATGGAGACAGCAGGTCTGGGTCTGTGGTGCAGGTCCCTGGTTGTGTATGGAGACAGGTCTGTGTCTGTGTATGGAGACAGCAGGTCTGGGTATGGAGACAGCAGGTCTGGGTCTGTGTATGGAGACAGCAGGTCTGTGTATGGAGACAGCAGGTCTGGGTCTGTGTATGGAGACAGCAGGTCTGTGTATGGAGACAGCAGGTCTGGGTCTGTGGTGCAGGTCCCTGGTTGTGTATGGAGACAGCAGGTCTGGGCCTGTGTGTGGAGACAGCAGGTCTGGGTCTGTGGTGCAGGTCCCTGGTTGTGTATGGAGACAGCAGGTCTGTGTATGGAGACAGCAGGTCTGGGTCTGTGGTGCAGGTCCCTGGTTGTGTATGGAGACAGCAGGTCTGTGTATGGAGACAGCAGGTCTGGGTCTGTGTATGGAGACAGCAGGTCTGGGTCTGTGGTGCAGGTCCCTGGTTGTGTATGGAGACAGCAGGTCTGGGTCTGTGGTGCAGGTCCCTGGTTGTGTATGGAGACAGCAGGTCTGGGTCTGTGGTGCAGGTCCCTGGTTGTGTATGGAGACAGCAGGTCTGTGTATGGAGACAGCAGGTCTGGGTCTGTGTATGGAGACAGCAGGTCTGGGTCTGTGGTGCAGGTCCCTGGTTGTGTATGGAGACAGCAGGTCTGGGTCTGTGGTGCAGGTCCCTGGTTGTGTATGGAGACAGCAGGTCTGGGTCTGTGGTGCAGGTCCCTGGTTGTGTATGGAGACAGCAGGTCTGTGTATGGAGACAGCAGGTCTGGGTCTGTGGTGCAGGTCCCTGGTTGTGTATGGAGACAGCAGGTCTGGGTCTGTGGTGCAGGTCCCTGGTTGTGTATGGAGACAGCAGGTCTGTGTATGGAGACAGCAGGTCTGGGTCTGTGTATGGAGACAGCAGGTCTGGGTCTGTGGTGCAGGTCCCTGGTTGTGTATGGAGACAGCAGGTCTGGGTCTGTGGTGCAGGTCCCTGGTTGTGTATGGAGACAGCAGGTCTGTGTGTGGAGACAGCAGGTCTGGGTCTGTGGTGAAGGTCAGGGTCTGTGTATGGAGACAGCAGGTCTGGGTCTCAGAATAGGAGTAGAAGTAGGTCATTCGGCCCGTCAAGTCTATTTCTGCCTTAAAAATATCCACTGACACGGCCTCTCCAGTCCTTCTATGGCAAAGAATTCCACAGATTCACCACCCTGTGACAAAATAAATTTCTCCTCATCTTCCTGAAAGATCATCCTTTAATTCTGAAGCTATGGCCTCTAGTCCTAGACTCACCCACTAGTAGAAACATCCTCTCCACATCCACTCTATTTACTCTATTGGGTACGTTTCGATGAGGTTCCCCCCTCCTCCTTCTAAACTCCAGTGAGTCCAGGCCCAGTGCTGACAAACACTCATCATATGCTAACCCACTCATTCCTGGGATCATTCTCGTAAACCTCCTCTGGACCCTCTCCAGAGCCAGTTCCTCAGATATGGGGCCCAAAGCTGCTCACAATATTGCTCCTGTGGATAGCTCCACTGCTCACCTAATACCGGCTGTACAGGTCCTTCAAACCTTCTGGGTCGGGAGCAAGGAAGGAGAGTACCATGTGATCATGGCAGGGACCTAGAAACATAGAAACATAGAAAATAGGTGCAGGAGTAGGCCATTCGGCCCTTCGAGCCTGTACGCACCGCCATTCAATATGATCATGACTGATCATCCAGCTCAGTATCCCGTACCTGCCTTCTCTCCATACCCTTTAGCCCTTTAGCCACAAGGGCCACATCTAACTCCCTCTTAAATATAGCCAATGAACTGGCCTCAACTACCTTCTGTGGCAGAATTCCACAGATTCACCACTCTCTGTGTGAAAAAATACTTTCTCATCTCGGTCCTAAAAGACTTCCCCCTTATCCTTAAGCTGTGACCCCTGGTTCTGGACTTCCCCAACATCGGGAACAATCTTCCCGCATCTAGCCTCTCCAACCCCCTAAGAATTTTATATGTTTCTATAAGATCCCCCCTCATTCTTCTAAATTCCAGCGAGTACAAGCCCAGTCTATCCAGTCTTTCCTCATATGAAAGTCCCGCCATCCCAGGGATCAATCTGGTGAACCTTCTCTGTACTCCCTCGAAGGCAAGAATGTCTTTCCTCAGGTTAGGAGACCAAAACTGCACACAATACTCCAGGTGCGGTCTCACCAAGGCCCTGTACAACTGCAGCAGAACCTCCCTGCTCCTAAACTCAAATCCTCTTGCTATGAATGCCAACATACCATTCGCTTTCTTCACTGCCTGCTGCACCTGCATGCTTGCTTTCAATGACTGGTGCACCATGACACCCAGGTCACGTTGCATCTCCCCTTCTCCTAATCGGTCACCATTCAGGTGATACTCTGCTTTCCTGTTCTTACCGCCAAAGTGGATAACCTCACATTTATCCACATTATATTGCATCTGCCATGCATTTGCCCACTCGCCTAATCTATCCAAGTCACTCTGCAGCCTCCTAGCATCCTCCTCGCAGCTAACACTGCCACCCAGCTTCATGTCATCCGCAAACTTAGAGATGTTGCATTCAATTCCCTCATCCAAATCATTAATATACACTGTAGATATCTGGGGTCCCAGCACTGAGCCTTGCGGTACCCCACTAGTCACTGCCTGCCATTCCGAAAAGGACCCGTTTATTCCTACTCTTTGCTTCCTGTCCGCCAACCAATTTTCTATCCACCTCAACACTGAACCCTCAATACCGTGTGCTTTAAGTTTGTACACCAATCTCCTATGTGGGACCTTGTCGAAGGCCTTCTGAAAGTCCAGATATAACACATCGACTGGTTCTCCCTTATCCACTCTACTAGTTACATCCTCGAAAAATTCTATGATTCGTCAGACATGATTTGCATTTTATAAATCCATGCCGACTCTAGCATTTTCCCCACTACCGATGTTAGACTAACTGGTCTATAATTCCCCGTTTTCTCTCTCCCTCCCTTTTTAAAAAGTGGGGTTACATTAGCTACCCTCCAATCCTCAGGAACTACTCCAGAATCTAAAGAGTTTTGAAAAATGATCACTAATGCATCCACTATTTCTAAGGCTACTTCCTTAAGCACTCTGGGATGCAGCCTATCTGGCCCTGGGGATTTATCTGCCTTTAATCCATTTAATTTACCTAACACCACTTCCCGACTAACCTGGATTTCCCTCAGTTCCTCCATCTCATTAGACCCCCGGTCCCCCGCTATTTCCGGCAGACGGTTTATGTCTTCCTTAGTGAAGACAGAACCAAAGTATTTGTTCAATTGGTCTGCCATCTCCTTGTTCCCTATGATTAATTCACGTTTCCGACTGCAAGGGACCTACATTTGTCTTAACTAATCTTTTTCTCTTCACATATCTATAAAAGCTTTTGCAGTCAGTTTTTATGTTCCCTGCCAGTTTTCCCTCATAATCTATTTTCCCTTTCCTAATTAAGCCCTTTGTCCTCCTCTGCTGGACTCTGAATTTCTCCCAAGTCAAGTCAAATTTATTTGTCACATACACATACTGTGCAGTGAAATGAAAGTGGCAATGCCTGCGGATTGTGCACAAAAAAGAATTACAGTTACAGCATATAAATAAAGTTAATAAGTTACTATTAGTGTCGACAAAAATGTAGTCTCTGGGGTTATAAAAGTTGACAGTCCTGATGGCCTGTGGGAAGAAACTCCGTCTCATCCTCTCCGTTTTCACAGCGTGACAGCGGAGGCGTTTGCCTGATCGTAGCATCTGGAACAGTCCGTTACTGGGGTGGCAGGGGTCCCTCATGATCTTGCTTGCTCTGGATCTGCACCTCCTGATGTATAGGTCCTGCAGGGGGATGAGTGTAGTTCCCATGGTGCCATCTGCCGAACGCACTACTCTCTGCAGGGCCATCCTGTCCTGGGCAGAGCTGTTCCCAAACCAGACTGTAATGTTGCCAGACAGGATGCTCTCTACAGCCCCAGAGTAGAAGCAATGAAGGATCCTCAGAGACACTCTGAATTTCCTCAGCTGTCTAAGGTGGTAAAGGCGCTGCTTTGCCTTACCCACCGGTGCGGCAATGTGCGTTGCCCATGTCAGATCCTCTGTGATGCGGACTCCCAAGTATTTAAAACTGCTCACCCTATCCACAGTAGACCCATTTATCTCCAGTGGCGTGTACGTCCTTGGATGTTTAGCCCTTCTGAAGTCCACAATCAGCTCCTTTGTTTTTGTGACATTCAAGAGGAGGCTATTGTCCTGACACCAGAGTGCCAGATCAGCCACCTCCTCCCGGTAGGGTAGGCCTTCTCATCGTTGTTGGAGATCCGGCCCACCACCACAGTGTCATCAGCAAACTTGATGATGGAGTTTGAGCTGAACCTGGCCACACAGTCATGTGTGTACAGGGAGTACAGTAGAGGGCTAAGGACACAGCCCTGGGGGGATCCTATGTTCAGGGTGAGGGAGCTAGATGTGTGTTCCCCCATCCTGACCACTTGGGGCCTGGCAGTGAGAAAGTCCAGGACCCAGGCACACAGAGGGGTGCTAAGCCCCAGTTCCAGCAGCTTCTCAACCAGTCTGCTGGGGACTATTGTGTTGAATGCTGAACTA
Organism: Rhinoraja longicauda; assembly: GCF_053455715.1. Classification (NCBI taxonomy): domain Eukaryota; kingdom Metazoa; phylum Chordata; class Chondrichthyes; order Rajiformes; family Arhynchobatidae; genus Rhinoraja; species Rhinoraja longicauda. Next base: position 1,498,127 of record NC_135955.1, on the reverse strand, counting down.
AAGTCAATGAACAGCATCCTCACATAGCCCCCCTGGCTGTCCAGATGAGAGAGAGCGGTGTGTAGAACCTGGGAGACCGCATCATCCGTGGACCTGTTCGGACGGTATGTGAACTGTGGTGGGTCCATGTTGCGAGGAAGGAGGGCACAGATGTGCTTCTTGACTAGCCTCTCAAAGCATTTCATGACAACCGAGGTGAGGGCCACCGGTCGGTAGTCATTTAAACACACTGGAGAGGCATTCTTTGGCACCGGTACAATGATGGATCTTTTGAAGCATGCAGGGACCACGGACTTTTCCAAGGAGAGGTTGAATATTGTGGTGAGCACTGGAGCAAGCTGAGTAGCACAAGACTTTAGTACTCGCCCAGATATACCATCTGGGCCTCCAGCTTTCCTCGTGTTCACACTCGTCAGAGCCCACCTCACCTCATGCTCGGACATCGAGAATGTGTGCACATCCCCGGCGGTGGATCCCCCTCCAGCCTCGCTAGCCAGCGCCCCAGTCCTCTGGTATGCTACTTTTTTTGGCTAATCTGTATGCTTCATCTTTTGTTTTAATACTATCCTTGATTTCCCTTGTTAGCCACGGATGCACTACCTTTCCTGGTTTGTTCTTTTGCCAAACTGGATGAACACTTGTTGTAGTTCATCCATGCGACCTTTAAATGCCTTCCATTGCATATCCACCGTCAACCCTTTCAGCATCAATCGCCAGTCTATCTTGGACAATTCACGCCTCATACCCTCAAAGTTACCTTTCTTTAAGTTCAGAACACTTGTTTCTGAATTGACTTTGTCACTCTCCATCCTAATGAAGAACTCTACCATATTATGATCACTCTTGCCCAAGGGGCCTCGCACAACAAGACTGCTAACTAACCCTTCCTCATTACTCAATACCCAGTCTAGAATGGCCTGTTCTCTCGTTGGTTCCTCGACATGTTGGTTTAGAAAACCATCTCTCAAACATTCCACGAAATTCTCTTCCTCAGCACCCCTGCCAGTTTGGTTCACCCAATCTATATGTAGATTGAAGTCACCCATTATAACTGCTGCACCTTTGGTGCACGCATTTCTAATTTCCTGCTTGATGCCATCCCCAACCTCACTACTGCTGTTAGGTGGCCTGTACACAACTCCCACTAGCGTTTTCTGCCCCTTAGTGTTTCGTAGCTCTACCCATATCGATTCCACTTCCTCCAAGCTAATGTCCTTCCTTTCCACTGCTTTAATCTCCTCTCTAACCAGCAACGCTACCCCACCTCCTTTTCCTTTCTGTCTATCCTGCCTGAATATAGAATATCCCTGGATGTTGAGCTCCCAGCCTTGGTCACCCTGGAGCCATGTCTCCGTAATCCCAACTATATCATATTCATTAATAACTATCTCCACATTTAATTCATCCACCTTATTCCGAATACTCCTTGCATTGAGACACAAAGCCTTCAGGCTTGTTTTTATAACCTCTTCCACAGACCGCTCCCCACCGCTCCGACAACGAAGGTGATCTGTGGAGACACCAGGCCTGGGTCTCTCTGGTGAAGGTCTAAGGTTGTCTATGGAGATACTCTCTGCTAAGAACCTAGACGGAGCTGCAAGAAACTATTCTCCCCCCCCCCTCCTTCCCCACTACTGATGAGGAAGCCTGCTTCTCAGCAGAATGTTTCAGTGTTAGCCAATTTTCCCACCATGCTCCCCATTATGTGAGCTCCAGGACCTACCATTTTATAACCTACTCACCTTCCTGATCATTCTTAATGGACACAGCAGGTCTGGGTATCTGGTGAAGGTCAATGCTTGGCAATGGACACTGCAGGTCTGGGTGTCTGGTGAAGGTCTCTGGTTGCCCATAGACAGCAGGGCTGGGTCTCTCTGTGGAAGGTCTAAATTTGTCTATGCCAACAGCAGATCTGGGTCTCTCCATGACGGTCTACGGTGGACCACGTAGATGTTCTGGGTCTCTCTGATGATGGTTTAAGGTTGTCTATGGAGACAGCAGGTCTGGGTCTCGCTGGATAAGGTCTGCCGTTCTCTATGGAGTTAGCAGGTCCGGGCCTCTGGTGAAGGTCTAAGGTTGTCTATGGAGTTAGCAGGTCTGGGTCTCTCTGTGAAGGTTGTCAATGGATACAGCATGTCAGGGTCCCTCTGGTGAATGTCTAAGGTTGTCTGTGATCAAACCTGTCTGGGCCACTCTGGTAAAGATGTAAGGTTGTCTCTGGAGACAGCAGGTCTGTGAGTCATGGTGAAGATCCAACAATGTCCATGGAGACAGCAAGTCTGAAGCTCGCTGGTGAAGGAGGAAGCTTGTCTATGGAGACAGCAAGTCTGAAGCTCTCTGTGAAGGAGGAAGCTTGTCTATGGAGACAGCAAGTCTGAAGCTCTCTGTGAAGGTCTAATGTTGTCTATGGAAATAGCAGGTCTGGGTCTCTGGTGGTCTGTTTATTTATGGAGACAGCATGGCTGTGTCCCCCTGTGCAGGTCCACGTAATCAGTGGACACAGCAGGTCTGGGTGTCTGGTGAAGGTCTCAGGTTGCCCATAGACAGCAGGGCTGGGTCTCTCCGTGAAGGTTTGTCTGTGGTCAAATAAGTCCAGGTATCTCTGGTAAAGGTCTATAGTTGTCTCTGGAGACTGCAGGTCTAGTTCTCTCGAGTGAAGATCTAAGCTTGTCTATGGAGACGGGAGGTCTGGGATTCCACGTGAAGGTTGTCTCTGGAGACAGCAGGTCTGGGTTTCTCTGGTGAAGGTCTGAGAATTTCTATGGAGACAGCAGGTCTGGGTCTCTCTGTGAATGTCTCTGGTTGTCTATGGAGACAGAAGGTCTGGGTCTAATGTTGTCTCTGGAGATATCAGGACTGCCTCTCACCATGAAGGTTTAAGATTCTCTATGGAAACAGTAAACTTCCATAGAAATATAGAAAATGGGTGCAGGAAGAGGCCATTTGGCCCTTCGAGCCAGCAGCGCCATTCATTGTGATCATGGCTGATCATCCACAATCAGTAACCCGTGCCTGCCTTCTCCCCATATCCCTTGATTCCACTAGCCCCCAGAGCTCTATCTAACTCTCTCTTAAATTCATCCAGTGATTTGGCCTCCACTGCCCTCTGTGGCAGAGAATTCCACAAATTCACAACTCTCTGGATGAAAAAGTTTTTTCTCACCTCAGTTTTAAATGGCCTCCCCTTTATTCTTAGACTGTGGCTCCTGGTTCTGGACTCCCCCAACATTGGGAACAATTTTCCTGCATCTAGCATGTCCAATTCCTTTATAATTTTATATGTCTCTATAAGATTCCCTCTCATCCTTCTAAACTCCGGTGAAAACAAACCCAGTCTTTCCAATCTTTCCTCATATGGCAGTCCCTCCATCCCAGGGATTAACCTGGTGAATCTACGCTGCACTGCCTCAATAGTCTGGGTTTCTCTGTGAAGGTTTAAGTTGTCTCTGGTCACAGCAGGTCAGGGTCTCTCTGGTGAAGGGTCTAAGGTTGTCTTTGGAGACGACTGGTCTGGATCTCTCTGATGAAGGTTGCCAATGGAGACAGCAGGCCTGGGTCTCGCTGTGAAGATTGTCTATGGAGTCAGCATGTCAGAGTCTCTCTGGTAAAGTTCTAGGTTTGGTCAAACCAGTCTGGGTATCTCTGGTAAAGGTCTATAGTTGTCTCTGGAGACTACAGGTCTGCGAATCGTCGTGAAGGTCCAAGGATGTCCATGGTGACAGCAAGTTTGGGTCCTCTGGTGAAGGTCTAAGGTTGACTATGATCAAACCAGTCTGGGTGACCCAGACCTGCTGTCTCCAGAGACAACCTTAGACCTTCCCGGAGAGACCCTGCCGGGAGACAGCCGGTCTGGGTCTCTGGTGAAGTTCTAAGGTTGTCCATGGAGACAGCAAGTCTGGATCTCTCTGTGAAGGTTGTCCTTCCACAACTCTCTACAATTTCTTGCGGTCTTGGGCAGAGGTGTACCCAAACCAAGCTATGATGCAACTCTTCGTGTGCTTTCTTCGGTGTAGCAGTTTGTAAGAGTCACTGGAGACATGTTGAATTTGCCCGGTCTCCTCAGGAGGTAGAGGCCTTGATGTGCCCTGGTCGTCACTTCAACATAGTTGGTCCACGACAGATTGTTGGTGATATGTGTGTGTTGGTGATGTTTGCGTGTGTGGGGTGTGTGTTGGTGATGTTTGAGTGTGAGTGGGTGTGTGTTGGTGATATGTGGGTATGAGTGGGTGTGTTGGTGATGTTTGGGTATGTTTGTGTTGGTGGTATGTGGGTGTGAGAGGGCATGTGTTGGTGATACATGAGTGTGAGAGGGTGTTTGTTGGTGATACGTGAGTGTATGTTGGTGAAATGTGGGTGTGGGTTGGTGATATGTGGCTGTGTGTTGGTGTTACGTGGGTGTGTGTTGGTGTTACGTGAGTGTGTGTTGGTGTTATGTGAGTGTGTGTTGGTGATACGTGGATGTATGTTGTGATACATAGGTGTGGGCAAGTGTTGGCAATACGTGGATGTATGTTGTGATACATGGGTGTGCAGGGAGGTCTGTTGGTGATACGTGAGTGTGTGTGTGTGTGCGTGGTTATATGTGGAAGTGAGTGGGTGTGTGTTGGTGACATGTCCGTGTGTGTGTTGGTGATATGTTAGTATGAGAGGGTGTGTGTGGATGATATGTGGGTGTGAGTGGGTATGTGTTGGTGATATTTGGGTGTGAGCGTGTTGGTGGTATATGGGTGTGAGAGGGTGTGTGTGGTGATGTATGTGTTGGTGATACATGGGTGTGTGTTGGTGATGAGTGTGTTGGTGATGCATGTGTTGGTGATACATCAGTGTGTGCTGGTGATGAGTGTGTTGGTGATACATGGGTGTGAGGGGGTCTGTTTGTGATATGTGTGTGTGTTGGTGATATGTGGGTGTGAGGGGGTGGGTGTGCGTTGGTGATATGTGGGTGTGAGGGGGTGGATGTGGGTGTGTGTTGGTGATATGTGGGTGTGAGTGGGTGGGTGTGTGTTGGTGATATGTGGGTGTGTGTTGGTGATAAGTGGGTGTGTGTTGGTGATACGTGGGTGTGAGGGGGTGGGTGTGTGTTGGTGATATGTGGGTGTGAGGGGGTGGGTGTGTGTTGGTGATATGTGGGTGTGAGGGGGTGGGTGTGTGTTGGTGATATGTGGGTGTGAGGAGGTGGGAGTGGGTGTGTGCTGGTGATACATGGGTGCGTGTTGGTGATGCGTGTGTTGGTGATACATGGGCGTATGTTGGTGATACGTGGGTGTGTATTGGTGATGCATGGGTGTGTGCTGGTGATGCATGGGTGTGTGCTGGTGATGCATGGGTGTGTGCTGGTGATGCATGGGTGTGTGCTGGTGATGCATGGGCGTATGTTGGTGATACGTGGGTGTGTATTGGTGATGCATGGGTGTGTGCTGGTGATGAGTGTGTTGGTGATGCATGGGTGTGTGCTGGTGATGCATGGGTGTGTGCTGGTGATGCATGGGTGTGTGCTGGTGATGAGTGTGTTGAGAGTATGTCTCTGGGTGCCGCCATGCTGACCCAGCACCCACGGGTGCCTCTCGTGTTCCAGGCGTGACGGTGATTGCGTGTGTCTTGTTGCTGCTCTTCCTGCTGGGACTGACTGCACTCTGCTGGGAGAACAGGTGAGGAATGCTGCCCCCCCCCCCCCCCCCGCTCCCACCCACTCCCTCCACCACTCCCCCCGCTCCCACTCTCCCCCCACACACTCTCCCCTGCCCCTCCACCCACTCCCCCACCCGCACTCGCCCACCCACTCTCAACCCCTCACCCACCCTTCCCCCCACTCACTGCCCCCCTCCCCACACTCCCTCTGCTCCCACCCGCCCCCTCCCACAGGCTCCCCACCCACACACTGCACCCCCTCCCCTCCCCCACCCACCACAGCAGTACACATATGATCCCCATCCTCTCTACCGGGCCCCCACAGTCAGACCATGTTGCCCCCTCCCCATGTCCCTGCCCCGAGGGGAGGCAAGGTTACACTGGGAAGAGGTTACACTGGGAGGGGGTTACTCTGGGAGGGGGTTACTCTGGGAAGGGATTACTCTGGGAGGGGGTTACTCTGGGAGGGGGGTTACACTGGGAGGGAGTTACACTGGGAGGGGGGTTACTTTTGGAGGGGGTTCCACTGGGATGGGGTTACTCTGGGAGGGGGGTTACTCTAGCAGGGGGGTTACACTGGGAGGGGGTTATGCTGGGGTGTTACGCTGGGGGGCGGGGGGGGGGTGTTTACTCTGGGAAGGGGGTTACTCTGGGGGGGGTGATGTTTACTCTGGGGGGGTGGTGTTTACTCTGGGAGGGGGTTACTCTGGGGGGGGAGTTACTCTGGGAGGGGGGTTACTCTGTGGGGCGGGGGGGTGTTTACTCTGGGAGGGGGTTGTGGTGGGCGGGGGTTTATGCTGCGTTGTCTGGTTTCTGGTGTTGAGCCCCCTCTCTCTCTCCAGGATCAAGCCTCACGTTTGGCCCAGGATCCCGGACCCCAAGAGTGCCCTGGTGCAGCTGTACGGCATCCACAGCAAGGTGCGTGCCTCCACACACACCCACGCTCACACCCACTCACACTCACACTCACCCCCACAAACACCCACCCACACTCACAACGCCTCACATCCACGCCCTCTCACACACCCCCCCCCCGCACATTGACACCTGCACTTACCCCTGCTCACTCACTCCTGCTCACACACACTCCCGCTCACACTCACTCGTGCTCACACTCACTCCTGCTCACACTCACTCCTGCTCACACTCACTCCCACTTGCTCACCCGTTCCCGCTCACTCACACCTGCTCACACTCTGCTGCTCACTCACGCCTGCACACTCATTCCTGCGCACACTCACTCCCGCACACATTCATTCCCGCTCACACTGACTCCTGCTCACGTCCTGTTGAAAGGACAGGCAGGTGGGCAGAGGCGGTGGGGTTGCTCTGTTGGTGAGGGATGGAATTCAGTCCCTTGCGAGGGGTGACATAGGGACTGATGAGGTAGAGTCACTGTGGATAGAGCTGAGGAATTGTAAAGGTAAGAAGACACTAATGGGAGTTATCTACAGACCCCCAAACAGTAGCCAATATAAGAGGGTGTAAGTTGCAGCAGGAGTTAAAACTGGCATGTAACAAAGGTAATGTCACTGTGGTGATGGGGGATCTCAATATGCAGCGTGACTGGGAAAATCAGTGGTTCTGGACCCCGAAAGGGAGTTTGTAGACTACCTCCGAGATGGATTGTTAGAGCAGCTTGTACTGGAGCCTACCAGGGAGAAGGCAATTCTGGATTTAGTGTCCAATTAACCAGATTTTATAAGAGAACTCGAGGTAAAGGAACCACGGAGGATGTGACCATAATATGATTAGTTTTAATCTGCAATTTTAGAGGGAGAAGGTTAAATCGGAAGTGTCAGTGTTGCAGTTGAACAAAGGGGACTATGAAGGCATGAGAGAGGAGCTGGCCAAGGTCGACTGGAAAAGGATCCTAGCAGGAATGACGGTGGAACAGCAATGGCAGGAATTTCTGGGCATAATCCGGAGAGGAAGAAAGATTCTAAGGGGAGTAGGAGGCAACCGTGGCTGACAAGGGAAGTTAGGGATGGAATAAAACTAAAAGAAAAGATGTATAACACAGCAAAGAGTAGCGGGAAGCCAGAGGATTGTGAAACTTTCATAGGACAACAGAAGGTAACAAAACGGGCAATACGGGCTGAAAAGATGAAGTACGAGGGGAAGCTGGCCAAGAATATAAAGAAGGACAGGAAAAGGTTCTTTAGGTGTGTTAAGAGAAAAAGATTAGTAAAGACAAATATGGGTCCCTTGAAGGCAGAAACCGGTGACATTATTATGGGTAACAAGGAAATGGCAGAAGAGTTGAACAGATACTTTGAACCTGTCTTCACTAAAGGAAGACACAAACAATCTCCCAGGTGTACAAGAGGACAGAGAATTGAGGGAGACAGAGGAACTGAAATAAATTTGCATTAGGCGAGAAATAGTATTGGGTAGACTGATGGGACTGAAGGCTGATAAATCCCCAGGGCCTGATGGTCTGCATCCCAGGGTCCTCGAGGAGATGGCTCCAGAAATTGTGGACGCATTGGTGATCATTTTCCAATGTTCAATAGATTCAGGATCAGTTCCTGTGGATTGGAGGATAGCTAATGTTATCCCACTTTTCAAGAAAGGAGCGAGAGAGAAAACAAGGAATTATAGACCAGTTAGCCTGACATTAGTGGTGGGGAAGATGCTGGAGTCAATTATTAAAGAGGTAATAACGGTGCATTTGGTTAGCAGTAAAAGGATAAGTCCAAGTCAGCATGGATTTATGAAAGGGAAATCATGCTTGACTAATCTTCTGGACTTTTTTGAGGATGTGACAAGTAAAATGAATGAAGGGGAGCCAGTGGATGTAGTGTATCTAGACTTACACAAAGCCTTTGATAAGGTTCCAGATGGGAGATTGGTGAGCAATGGCAGGCAGTGGCGAGTGGAGTGCCGCAAACCTTGGTGCTGGGGCCGCAACTATTCACCTTATATATTAATGATTTGGAAGATGGAATTAGAAGTAACACAAGCAAGTTTGCAGATGACACAAAGCTGGGTGGCAGTGTGAACTGCGAAGAAGATGTTAGGAGGTTGCAGGGTGACCTGGACAGTGAGTGAGTGAGCAGATGCGTGGCAGATGCAGGATAGTGTAGATAAATGTGAGCTTATCCACTTTGGCGGCAAAAACAAGGAGGCAGATTATGATCTCAATGGTGTCAGATTAGTTAAAGGGGAAGTACAACGAGTTCTGGGTGTCCTTGTACACCAGTCATTGAAAGTAAGCGCACAGGTACAACAGGCAGTGAAGAAAGCTAATGGCATGTTGGCCTTCATAATGACAGGATTTCAGTATAGGTGTAAAGAGGTCCTTCTGCAGTTGTGTAGGGCCCTGGTGAGACCACATCTGGAGTATTGTGTGCAGTTTTGGTCTCCTAACTTGAGGAAGGATGTCCTTGCTATTGAGGTAGTGCAGCGTAGGTTCACGAGATTGATCCCTGGGATGGCGGGACTGTCATATGAGGAAAGATTGGAAAGGCTGGGCTTGTATTCACTGGAATTTAGACGGATGAGAGGGGATCTTATAGAAACGTATAAAATTATAAAAGGACTGGACAAGCTAGATGCAGGAAAAATGTTCCCAATGTTGGGGGAGTCCAGAACCAGGGGCCACAGTCTTAGAATAAAGGGGAGGCCATTTAAAACTGAGGTGAGAAGAAACTTTTTCACCCAGAGAGTTGTGAATTTGTGGAATTCTCTGCCACAGAGGGCAGTGGAGGCCAATTCACTATCCAGGCCAATTCAGGCCAATTCACTATCCAGATTTAAAAGAGTGTTTGATAGAGCTCTAGGAGCTAGTGGAATCAAGGGGTATGGGGAGAAGGCAGGCACAGGTTACTGATTGTGGATGATCAGCCATGATCACAATGAATGGCGGTGCTGGCTCGAAGGGCCGAATGGCCTCCTCCTTCACCTATTTTCTAAATCTCTATCTTAAAAATATCCATTGATGGCCTCCACAGCCGTCAGTGGGAATGAATTCCACGGATCTTTCTATTACTACTGCACACTCTCACTCCTTCTCCCACTCACTCTCACTTCTGCTCTCACTCACACTCACTCCTGCTCCCACTCACACTCACTCCTGCTCACACTCACTCTCACTCCTGCTCACTCACCCCGCTCACTCACATCTGCATACTCACATCTACACACTCACTCCCGCTCATACTCCTGCTCACACTGACCCCGGCTCACACTCAAACACCTGCTCACACTCGCTCCCTCACATATGTGCACTCACTCCTGCTCACACTCACCCCTGCTCACACTCACCCCTGCTCACACACACCCAATCACACCTGTTCACCCTCATACCCGTTACACCAGTTCTCTCTAATCCCATTTCTCATCCACACACTGGGGGCAGTTTACAGAGGCTAACTAACCCACAAACCCGCAGGTCTGTGGGATGTGGGAGGAAACCGGAGCACCCGGAGAAAACCCACGCGGTCACAGGGAGAACGTACAAACTCCACACAGACAGCACCCGAGGTCAGGATTGAACCCGGGTCTCTGGCGCTAGGAGACTGCAGCTCTGCCCACTGCGCCACCTCTGATGGGCAGGCAATTGGCTCGGGTAGAACCCTGACTGCTCGCTCCCTGGGCTGTGAATGGCCACATTGTCCAGACCCAGACTGACCAGTAGATCCCCCACTGACCCACCCCACCCCCTTACTACGCCCTCCCCACCTCCTTACTACGCCCTCCCCTTCCCCTCTCCTCCCCCTCCCCACCTCTCTCAATGCCCTCCCCACCCCCTCACTACCCCCTCCCCACCCATTCCCCACCCCCTCCCCACCCCCTTACCACACCCTCCCCACCCCCTTACTACACCCTTCCCACCTCTCTACACCCTCTCCTCCCCCTCCCCACCTCTCTCTACATCCTCCCCTTCCCCTCTCCTCCCCCTCCCCACCTCTCTCTACATCCTCTCCTCCCCCTCCCCACCTCTACATCCTCTCCTTCCTCTCCTCCCCCTCCCCACCTCTCTCTACACCCTCCCCTTCCCCTCCTCCCCCTCCCCACCTCTCTCTACATCCTCCCCTTCCTCTCCTCCCCTTCCTCTCCTCCCCCTCCCCACCTCTCTCTACATCCTCTCCTTCCCCTCCTCCCCCTCCCCACCTCTCTCTACATCCTCCCCTTCCCCTCCTCCCCCTCCCCACCTCTCTCTACATCCTCTCCTCGCCCTCCCCACCTCTCTCTACATCCTCTCCTTCCCCTCCCCACCTCTCTCTACATCCTCTCCTCCCCCTCCCCACCTCTCTCTACACCCTCCCCTTCCCCTCCTCCCCCTCCACTGAGGATCTGAGGCAAGGAGCTGTGTGTGTGTGTGTGTGTGCTGCCTGACTCCTCCACAGTCTCCCTGTTGCTACCACATCCTTCCTGTATTGTACCCATTGACTGCAGGCAGCAGCACCCACTGCAGTCCACACTGCCATCTTCACACTCACTGCCTCTGCCAATGAAGGTGAGCACACCTAATGTGTGGGAAGGAACTGCAGATGCTGGTTCACACCGAGGATAGACACTATATGCTGGAGTAACTCAGCGGGACAGGCAGCATCTCTGGATGGGTGACGTTCCAGACCCTTCTTCAGACTGAGAGTCAGGGGAGAGGGAGTCTAGGGATATGGTGTGAAAACAAGAGATCAAAGGGGAAGTTGCTCGAGGAAAATATGGACTGGATCATTGTTGGCTGAGAGGAATGTGGTGTCGAGGCGGACAGTCAGTAGCATTTAATCAAGAGCACAACTTCCCTGACTCTCAGACTGCAGAAGGGTCTCGACCCGAGACATCATCCAAGCAAAGCCAATGCCTGGACCAGTCCCCTGCCACCCCTCTGGTACTATGACAATGCAATGGTGCAGTCAGTTACCCAGGGAGCCGCCTGTGACCCCGGCACACCCCATGACCCTGAGACCTGAACCTTTGATCCCGGTGCATGACCCCAGCCCACCCCATGACCCTGAGACCTGAACCTTTGACCCCGCTGCATGAGCCCTGGGCCCATCCCATGACCCGGGAACTGAACCTTTGACCCCTGTGCATGACCCCGGGCCCACCCCATGACCCCAGAGCTGAACCTTTGACCCCAGTGCTTGACCCCGGGCCCACCCCATGACCCGGGAGCTGAACCTTTGACCCCGGTGCATGACCCCGGGCCCACCCCATGACCCCAGAGCTGAACCTTTGACCCCAGTGCTTGACCCCGGGCCCACCCCATGACCCTGGGACCTGAACCTTTGACCACCCCATGACCTGGGCACCTGATCTCCCGGTTGCCAAACACTTTAATTCCCCCTCCCATTCCCACGCTGACCTTTCTGTCCTGGGCCTCCTCCACTGTCAGAGTCAGGCCCAACACACACTTGCTTGGGCAGCTTACAACCCAGAGGTGTGAACATTGATTTCTCTAACTTCAAGTAACCCTCTCTCTGTCCCTCCCCCACCCTGGTTCTCCAACTACTTTCACTGCCCTCCTGATTAATTTTACTGATTGTATTCCTCGTTGTCACCTTTCCCTCAGCTTACAATGAACCGTTCTACGTTTCCTTAACATCGTCTGCTTTGATCTGTCATTTTCACACCTTATCCTTCCATATCAAGGACCAGTCTCACCCTGGCCACTCCCTCTTCTCCCCTCTCCCATCGAGCAAAAGGTACAGAAATGTGAAAACGCACACCTCCAGATTCGGGGACCGTTTCTTCCCAGCTGTTATCAGGCAACTGAACCATCCCACCACAACCAGAGAGCAGTGCTGAACTACTATCCACCTCACTGGTGACCCTCGGACTATCCTTGATCGGACTTTACTAGCTATACCTTGCACTAAATGTTATTCCCATGTCATGTATCTGTACACTGTGAATGGCTGGATTGTAATCATGTGTGGCTTTCTGCTGGCTGGTTAGCACGCAACAAAAGCGTTTCACTGTACCTCGGTACACATGACAATAAACTAAAGTGAACCATAAATCTATGTCTCCCTCTCCCCTGACTCTCCATATTCCTCCAAACCAGTCCTATCCATGCACCTGCCTAACATTTTCTCAAACGTTGGGATAGTCCCAAGCTCAACTACCTCCTCTGGCAGCTTGTTCCATACACCCACCACCCTTTGTGTGAAAAAGTTACCCCTCAGATTCCTATTAAATCTTTTCCCATTCATCTTAAACCTATGTTCTCTGGTCCTCGATTCCCCTACTCTGGGCAAGAGACTCTGTGCATCTACCCGATCTATTCCTCTCATGATTTTATACACCTCTATAAGATCACCCCTCATCCTCCTGCGCTCCATGGAATAGAGACCCAGCCTGCTCAACCTCTCCCTATAGCTCACACCCTCTAGTCCTGGCAACATCCTCGTAAATCTTCTCTGTTCCCTTTCCAGCTTGACACCATCCTTCTTATAACATGGTGCCCAAAACTGAAATACGGCCTCGACCACGTCTTATACAACTGCAACATGACCTCCCAACTTCTATACAATACTCTAACTGATGAAGGCCAATGTGCCAAAAGCCTTTTTGACCAGCTTATCTACCTGCGACTCAACCTTCAAGGAACCATGCACGTGCATTCCTAGACCCCTCTGCTCTACAACACTACCCAGAGGCCTACCATTCACTGTGTAGGTCCTGCCCTTGCTGGACTTCCCAAAATGCAACACTTCACACTTCTCTGTATTAAATTCCATCAACCATTCCTCCGCCCACCTGCCTAATTGATCAAGATCCTGCTGCAATTTTTCACAACTCTCCGCACTATTTGTGAAGGGGAGGTCTTGCCTGACGAATCTGCTGGAATTCTTTGAAGAAGTATATAGCAGAACAGATAAAGGAGTCAGTAGATGTGTGTGTGTACCATTCACTGTGTGTGTGTGTGTGTGTACCACTCACTGTGTATGTGTGTGTGTGTGTACCACTCACTCCGTGTGTGTGTGTGTGTACCACTCACTGTGTATGTGTGTGTGTGTGTGTGTACCATTCACTCCGTGTGTGTGTGTGTGTGTACCACTCACTCCGTGTGTGTGTGTGTGTGTGTGTGTGTACCACTCACTCCGTGTGTGTGTGTGTGTGTACCACTCACTCCGTGTGTGTGTGTGTACCACTCACTCCGTGTGTGTGTGTGTACCACTCACTCCGTGTGTGTGTGTGTGTGTGTGTGTACCACTCACTCCGTGTGTGTGTGTGTGTGTACCACTCACTCCGTGTGTGTGTGTGTACCACTCACTCCGTGTGTGTGTGTGTACCACTCACTCCGTGTGTGTGTGTGTACCACTCACTCCGTGTGTGTGTGTGTGTGTGTGTGTGTACCACTCACTCCGTGTGTGTGTGTGTGTGTACCACTCACTCCGTGTGTGTGTGTGTACCACTCACTCCGTGTGTGTGTGTGTACCACTCACTCCGTGTGTGTGTGTGTGTACCACTCCGTGTGTCCGTGTGTGTACCACTCACTCCGTGTGTGTGTACCACTCACTTCGTGTGTGTGTGTACCACTCACAATAGACAATAGGTGCGGGAGTAGGCCATTCGGCCCTTCGAGCCAGTACTGCCATTCAATGTGATCATGGCTATTCATTCACAATCAGTATCCCGTTCCTGACTTCTCCCCATACCCCCTGACTCCGCTATCCTTAAGAGCTCTATCTCGCTCTCACTTGAAAGCATCCAGAGAATTGGCCTCCACTGCCTTCTGAGGCAGAGAATTCCACAGATTTACAACTTTCTGACTGAAAAAGTTTTTCTTCATCTCCGTTCTAAATGGCCTACCCCTTATTCTTAAACTGTGGCCCCTGGTTCTGGACTCCCCAACATTGGGAACATGTTTCCTGCCTCTAATGTGTCCAACCCCTTAATAATCTTATATGTTTCAAAAAGATCCCCTCTCATCCTTCTAAATTCCAGTGTATACAAGCCTAGTCGCTCCAGTCTTTCAACATACGACAGTCCCGCCATTCCGGGAATTAACCTAATGAACCTTCGCTGCACACCCTCAATAGCCAGAATAACCTTCCTCAAATTTGGAGACCAAAACTGCACACAGTACTCCAGGTGCGGTCTCACCAGGGCCCTGTACAACTGCAGAAGGACCTCTTTGCTCCTATACTCAACTCCTCTTGTTATGAAGGCCAACATTCCATTGGCTTTCTTCACTGCCTGCTGTACCTGCATGCTTCCTTTTAGTGACTGATGCACTAGGACACCCAGAACTTGTTGTACGTTACCTTTTCCTAATTTAACACCATTCAGATAATAATCTGCCTTCCTATTCTTACCACCAAAGTGGATAACCTCACATTTATCCACATTAAACTACATCTGCCATGCATCTGCCCACTCACACAACCTGTCCAAGTCACCTTGCAACCTCATAGCATCTTCCTCACAGTTCACACTGCCACCCAGCTTTGTGTCATCTGCAAATGTGCTAATGTTACTTTTAATCCCTTCATCCAAGTCATTAATGTATATTGTAAATAGCTGCGGTCCCAGCACCGAGCCTTGCGGTACTCCACTAGTCACTGCCTGCCATTCTGAAAGGGACCCATTTATCCCCACTCTTTGCTTTCTGTCTGCCAACCAATTTTCTATCCATATCAGTACCCTACCCGCAAAATCATATCATATCATCATACCATACACATACAGCCGGAAACAGGCCTTTTCGGCCCTCCAAGTCCGTGCCGCCCAGTGATCCCCGTACAT
>NC_135955.1:1367794-1477794 GCF_053455715.1 Rhinoraja longicauda | reverse complement strand
CGCCTTCATCACCTCCCGTCTGGACTACTGCAACAGCCTCCTCTATGGCTCACCCTCAAAAATCATCAGTAAACTTCAATACATTCAAAACTCCGCTGCCCGTCTACTCACCCACTCCCCGATCCGTGACCATATCACCCCCGTCCTTTACAAGCTCCACTGGCTCCCCATCCCCCAAAGAATCCAGTACAAAATCCTCCTCATGACCTACAAAGCCCTCCATAACCTGGCCCCATCCTACCTGACTGACCTCCTCCACAGGCACACTCCCACCTGCACCCTCTGCTCTGCTGCTGCCAACCTCCTGTCCCCCCCCATCCGGACCAAACTCAGATCCTGGGGGGACAGGGCTTTCTCCATCGCTGCTCCCACCCTCTGGAACTCACTACCCCAAACCGTCAGAGACTCCTCCTCACTCACCACATTCAAAACATCACTGAAGTCTCACCTGTTCAGCACTGCCTTCAAACACTGACCGTCACCTCACCTTCTGTCTCCTTTTCTGTTCGTTTACTTATTTATCTATTTATTTTCTTCTCTATGTTCTAGTAATCCCTGTAAAGCGTCTTTGAGTGTTTGAAAAGCGCTATATAAATGTAATGCATTATTATTATTATTATTATTAAGATGCTGGAATAACTCAGCATCTTTGGAGAGAAGGAATAGGTGACGTTTCGGGTTGAATCCTTTTTCAGATAGAGTCAGCGGAGAGGGAATTGAGAGATATAAAACAAATGTAAAAGGCATTGTTGGCTGTGGGCTAGGTGATAACGAGTTAACAAATACCTGTCTAAAAGCTTCTTAAACAGCGCCATTGTCTCTGGCTCCACCACCACCCTGGCACTGTGTTAAAGGCTCCCATACCCTCTGTGTAAAATCTTGTCCTGCAAGTCTCCTTTAAACTTTGCCCCTGTCATTTTAAAACTGTGCCCTCTGACATTTCCTGAGAAAAAGGTTCTGACTGTCCATCCTATGCCTCATAATTGTATCTCCTGTCAGGTCCTCCCATATCCTCCATTGCTGCAGAGAACAATCTAGACTATCCAACCATTCCCTGTAGCTACTACCCCCAAACCAGGCATCTCCTCTGCACCTTGCCCAAAGCCTCCACACCCTCCCTATAACGGGGCGACCACATCTGCACAACATTCTCCAAGTGCGGCCCAACCCAATGAATGCTTCATGAAGCTGCATCGTGAGGTTCCCAGGCAGTATCCTGGGCCCAGCCATCCTCAGCTGCTCCACTTCTGACCCTCCCCCCATCGCAAGGTGGGGACTGGGGAGGGTCACTGGTGGTCGCACAACGTTCAGTTCCATTGGAGCTCGTTGGCAAATGCCTGCACATCACACACCCTGGCAACACGCCTGCCTTCAGTGGACAGGACACTGAGTGCAAGGATTGGGCTGCCCTGCTACAGCTGATCAAGATGTATCAAGCTGATCAAGACACAGCACTTGGAGTACTGTATGCAGTTGTCTTGAAAGATGCAGCGAGGAAACAGGCCCTTCAGCCCACCCAGTCTGCACTGATCAATCACCCTTTACTTTAGTATATTTCAGCGAGACAGCGAGGAAACAGGCCCTTCGGCCCACCGAGTCTGCACCGACCAACTAGCACTATTCTACACACGAGGGACAATTGACAATTTACAGCATCCAATTAACCTACAAACCTGTACTTCCTTGGTGCGTGGGAGGAAACCACTGTGCTGGTCACCTCTTCACACTAACTCTATGTTATCCCACTTTCCCATCCATTCCCTGCAATTTACAGAGGACCAATTAACCTCCAAACCCGCACGTCTTTGGGATGTGGAAGGAAACCGGAGAATCACGGGGAGAACGTGCAAACTCCACACAGACAGCAGCCGAGGTCAGGATTGAACCTGGGTCTCTGGCGCTCTGAGGCAGCAACTGTACCAGCATTGAGCATCAGAATTGGTGGCAGATTGGATCTGCCACTGTGCCACGCAGTTGTGGTCGGCACGCTGTGGGAAGACATCATTAAACTAGATTGGGTGCAGAAAACATTAACAAGGACATTGCCGGGACTGGACTTGTTATAAGGAGCATAAGGCTGCAGTCTCTCAGTCTAGGATATTCAGTCTATTCAAAATAGGCTGGGGCTGAGGGGAGACCTAACATAGGTTTATAAAAGCATGAAGGCCATGGATAAGATGGAGACACAAAGACTGCAGATGCTGGAATCTGGAGCAACAAACAATCTTCTGGAGGAACTCAGTGGGCCAAGCAGCATCTGTGGAGGGGAAGGAATGGCTGGCGTTCCGGGTCGAGACCCTGCATCAAGGAGTGAGAGCAGAGAGGGATGATAGCCAGTAAGAACAGGAGAGGTGGGAGTGAGTGGTGAACTAGAGAGGGGTGAAGGTTGACAGGCGTGTGGGTAGCACAGGGGAGCTGGGTGATCACAGTCTCTTCCCCAGGATAGGGGAGTCCAGAACCAGAGGGCAGAAAGGGGGCAAGATTTAATAGGAACCTGAGGGGCAACGTTTTTCTCACAGAGGATAGTGGGTATATGGAACGAGCTGCCAGAGGAGATAGTTGAAGCAGGTACGAGAAAACAGCATTTAAAGGACCCTTGGACAGGTACATGTCCAGCATAGGTTTAGAGGGATATGAGACATACACAGGCAGGTGGGACGACTACTGGAAGATGTCTTGGTCAGTTGTTGTTTCTGTGCTGTCCAATATTCTGAGTGTACTATTGCTTGGACAGAGGCAGCTCCAACCACAGTCAAGGAGTTGTCACCATGCCAGGAATCAGGAGCAGTGTGACTGGCAGCCCACCCCCAACCCCACCACACCCCCTCAGTGCCCACAGCACCCCCTATACACAGTGCCCACTACACTCCCTCAGTGCCCAACAACACCCCCTATACACAGGGCCCACTACACTCCCTCAGTGCCCACCACACCCCCTACACACAGTGCCCACCACACCTCCTACACACAGTGCCCACCACACCCCTACACACAGTGCCCACCACACCCCTACACACAGTGCCCACCACACCCCCTACACACAGTGCCCACCACACCCCTACACACAGTGCCCACCACACCCCCTACACACAGTGCCCACCACACCTCCTACACACAGTGCCCACCACACCCCCTACACACAGTGCCCACCACACCCCCTACACACAGTGCCCACCACACCCCCTACACACAGTGCCCACTACACTCCCTCAGTGCCCACCACACCCCCTACACACAGTGCCCAACAACACCCCCTATACACAGTGCCCACTACACTCCCTCAGTGCCCACCACACCCCCTACACACAGTGCCCAACAACACCCCCTATACACAGTGCCCACTACACTCCCTCAGTGCCCAACAACACCCCCTACACACAGTGCCCACTACACTCCCTCAGTGCCCACCACACCCCCTACACACAGTGCCCACCACACCCCCTACACACAGTGCCCACCACACCCCCTACACACAGTGCCCACCACACCCCCTACACACAGTGCCCACCACACCCCCTACACACAGTGCCCACCACACCCCCTACACACAGTGCCCACCACACCCCCTACACACAGTGCCCACCACACCCCCTACACACAGTGCCCACCACACCCCCTACACACGGTGCCCATCACACTCCCTCAGCACCCAGGCACGGTGCCCACCACACCCCTTCAGCACCGGCACAGTGCCTGCTGTGTGTACAACCTGCTCATTGCCCCCAGTCACCCTGTCAGGCACCTACAGCAGCACCTCCACCCACCCTGAGAGCAAGGCACGGTGTTTACAGATACAGCACGGACACAGGCCCTTCAACCCACCAAGTCTGTTCACAGCAATTCTATGTTATCCCACGTTCTCATCCACTCCCTACACACCAGGGGGAAATTTTACCTACAAACACGCACACCTTTGGGATGTGGAAGGACACTTGGGTCACAGGGAGAACGTGCAAATCCCACGCAGACAGCCCCTGAGGTCAGGATGGAACCCGGGTCTCCGGCGCTGTGAGGCAGCAGCACTACCCACTGCTCCTCTGTGCCGCCACTGGTCCACTCCAGGTTTCAAACCAGCATGACTGGGAAATATACCACCGTCCGTCACCATCGCTCGGTCTAAACCCCCTTCCCTCAGGACAGCAGTGTGGGAGGGCTTTCACCAGAATGGGGCAGCTGCTTGTAACTCCAGGAAAGTGATGACACGTAGACAGAGTGGTGAAGAAGGCAAATAGGGCGGCACGGTGGTGCAGCGGTAGAGTTGCTGCTTTACAGCAAATGCAGTGCCGGAGACACGGGTTCCATCCCGACTTCGGGTGCTGTCTGTACGGAGTTTGTACGTTCTCCCTGTCACCTGCGTGCGTGGGTTTTCTCCGAGATCTTCGGTTTCCTCCCACACTCCAAAGATTAATTGGCTCGATGAATGTTTTAAAAATATTGTCCCGAGTGGGTATAGGATAGTGTTAATGTGCGGGGATCGCTGGGCGGCGCAGACCCGGTGGGCCGAAAGGGCCTGTTTCCATGCTTTATCGCTAAACTAAACTAAACTAAACTAAATGGTATGTTTGCCTTCATAGATCGGGGCATTGAGTATGAGTCAGGAAGTGATGACTCAGCTTATAGGACTTTGGTTGAACCGCATTTGTACTGCGTGCTGTTCTGATGGCCCCATTACAGCACGGATGCTGAGGCTTTGGAGAGGGAGCAGAAGACGTTTAGCCGTCAGTCTGTGAGAGGACAGGATACTTTGTTTGTTTAGAGATACAGCGCGGAAACAGGTCCGCACCGACCAGTGATCCCCGCACATTAACACCATCCTACCTCATAGCGCCAGAGACTCAGGTTCCATCCTGACCTCGGCTGCTGTCTGTGTGGTGTTTGCACTTCTCCCTGTGACTACGTGGGTTTCCTCAGGGTGCTCTGCTTTCTCCCCACATCCTGAAGACGTGCAGGTTTGCTGTTTAACAGGCCGATGTAAATTGTCCCTAGTGCTTAGGGAGTGAATGAAAAAGTGGGATAACATAAAACTAGTATGGACGGGTGATCAATGGTCGTCATGGATACAGTGGGCCGAAGGGTCTGTTTCCATGCTGTATCTTTCAATCAGCCAACCCGTCAATCGTATGTAACATGTTAGATTTGTTCTTTAGATTTAGAGATACAGCGCAGAAACAGGCCCTTCAGCCCAACG
Source organism: Rhinoraja longicauda (assembly GCF_053455715.1). NCBI lineage: Eukaryota > Metazoa > Chordata > Chondrichthyes > Rajiformes > Arhynchobatidae > Rhinoraja > Rhinoraja longicauda. The sequence goes on along the minus strand of NC_135955.1, from coordinate 1,472,606 downwards.
GGTCCACGCCGCCCAGCGATCCCCGCACACTAACACTTTCCTACACCCACTAGGGACAGTTTTTACATTTTCCCAGCCAATTAACCTACATACCTGTATGTCTTTGGAGTGTGGGAGGAAACTGAAGATCTCGGAGAAAACCCACGCAGGTCACGGGGAGAACGTACAAACTCCGTACAGACAGCACCCGTAGTCAGGATCGAACCTGAGTCTCCGGCGCTGCATTCGCTGCAAGGCAGCAACTCTACTACTGCACCACCGTGCCGCCATTGTTGCTGAACCTTGTGAAATCTCACTGGCAGTTCTTTGGCCTTCAGTGTCTATCACTTGTACTGTCCTCCCCACCATCGCAGGTCCATCACGGGTACTGACCTCCCCACCATCAAAGAGATCTACAGAGAGTGGTGGACACTGGTCTATCTGGTGGAGTGGTCTATCACTGACCTCCCCACCATTGAGGAGATCTTCAGTGAATGGTGGACACTGCCCGGCCCATCACGGGCACTGACCTCCCCACCACCCAGGGCATCTACAGAGAGTGGTGGACACTGCCCGGCCCATCACGGGCACTGACCTCCCCACTGCCCAGGGCATCTACAGAGAGTGGTGGACATTGCCCGGCCCATCACGGGCACTGACCTCCCCACCACCCAGGGCATCTACAGAGAGCAGTGGACATTGCCCGGCCCATCACGGGCACTGACCTCCCCACCACCCAGGGCATCTACAGAGAGTGGTGGACACTGCCCGGCCCATCACGGGCACTGACCTCCCCACCACCCAGGGCATCTACAGAGAGTGGTGGACACTGCCCGGCCCATCACGGGCACTGAACTCCCCACCACCCAGGGCATCTACAGAAGGTGCTGCCTTAAAAAGGCAGCCAGCATCATCAGAAACTTGCACCACCCTGGCCACATTCTCATCTCGCTGCTACCATCAGGAAGAAGGTACAGGAGTCTGAGAACCATGACCTCCAGGTTTTGGAGCAGCTTCTTCCCAACAACCATTGGGCTCTTGAACGGATAGTGTTAATGTGTGGAGATCGCTGGTCGGCGCGGACCCGGTGGGCCGAAGGGCCTGTTTCCGCGCCGTATCTCTAAACTAAACCAAACTAAATTACACAACTCTAACTAAAACTGAAGAAAGGTCCTGAACTGAAACGTCACCTATCCATGTTCTCCACAGATGCTGCCTGACACGCTGAGTTACTCCAGCACTCTGTGAAACGTCACCTATCCATGTTCTCCACAGATGCTGCCTGACCCGCTGAGTTACTCCAGCACTCTGTGTCTGCTTTGGGAAGCCAGCATCTGTAGTTCCTTGTGTCTACTAACCAGACTTTGAACGATGGATGCTCTTTGGTTTCACTGAGGACATTGGGCTTTTTTGCACTCAGATTGAGGTTATTAATGGAATGTTTTTGTTAATTATATATTATATATGTTTCCAGGCCTCATAACTGCAGCAGGTAAGAATGTCATAGTTCTGTTGTTGGTACATGTGGCAGTGAAACACTCCTGACAGGTGTGCAGACCATGGCAGTCAGCGGGACAGTGGCGTGTGCGGTGGGCACCAGAGCAGCCTCTGTGTGGAGGGGTGTTGTGCGACTGATCTGTGTTGTGTTGCAGAGCTGCTGTCTGAGGGACCATCTCCTATCACACCATGAACCTTAGACTGGAGGTGCTTCTGTCCAGCAGCACCAAGCACAAACAGCCTTGGCCCCGGCTGCACTGGATTGGCCAGGTAAGCACTCCCAGCACACACACCCACTCCAACTCTCATACTTACAGCGAATAGTGCTTTACAGCGAATGCAGCGCCGGAGACCCGGGTTCCATCCTGAGTACGGGTGCTGTCTATATGGAGTTTGTACGTTCTCCCCGTGAGCTGCATGGGTTTTCTCCGAGATCTTTGATTTCCTCCCACACTCCAAAGACGTGCAGGTTTGTAGGTTAATTGGCTTGGTAAATGAAAGAATTGTCCCTGGTGGGTATAGGATAGTGTTAATGTGCGGGGATCACTGGTCGGCACGGATCCGGGGGCCGAAAAGGCCTATTTCCGCATTGCATCTCTAAACTAAAATCTCCCAATCCCATTCTCATCCACCCAGATCCCGCCCCTAACATCACATTTTACTCCTCTCTTCATCTCACCCGTTTGTCTCCTTTTTTATCTCCTTCCTTCCCCCATCACCCTCCCCTCTATCACCCTCCCCACCCCATCACCCTCCCTCCATCACCCTCCCCCCATCACCATCTCCCCCATCACCCCCTCCCCCATCACCGTCTCCCCATCACCCCCTCCCCATCACCGTCTCCCCATCACCCTCCCCCCATCACCGTCTCCCCATCACCCACTCCCCCATCACCGTCTCCCCATCACCCACTCCCCCATCACCGTCTCCCCATCACCCTCTCCCCCATCACCCCCTCCCCCATCACCGTCTCCCCCATCACCGTCTCCCCATCACCCACTCCCCCATCACCGTCTCCCCATCACCCTCCCCCATCACCCTCCCCCATCACCCACTCCCCCATCACCGTCTCCCCATCACCCACTCCCCCATCACCGTCTCCCCATCAACCTCCCCCATCACCCTCCCCCCATCACCGTCTCCCCATCACCCTCTCCGCCATCACCGTCTCCCCATCACCCACTCCCCCATCACCGTCTCCCCATCACCCTCCCCCATCACCCTCCCCCCATCACCGTCTCCCCATCACCCTCTCCCCCATCACCGTCTCGCCATCACCCTCCCCATCACCCGCTCCCCCATCACCCTCCCCCATTACCGTCTCCCTCATCACCGTCTCCCCATCACCCACTCCCCCATCACCGTCTCCCCCATCACCGTCTCCCCATCACCCACTCCCCCATCACCGTCTCCCCATCACCCTCCCCCATCACCCTCCCCCCATCACCGTCTCCCCATCACCCACTCCCCCATCACCGTCTCCCCATCACCGTCTCCCCATCACCCACTCCCCCATCACCGTCTCCCCATCACCCTCCCCCATCACCCTCCCCCCATCACCGTCTCCCCATCACCCTCCCCCATCACCCTCCCCCCATCACCGTCTCCCCATCACCCTCTCCCCATCACCGTCTCGCCATCAACCTCCCCATCACCCTCCCCCATCACCGTCTCCCCCATCACCGTCTCCCCCATCGCCCCTCCCCATCACCCTCCCCCATCACCCTCCTCCATCACCGTCTCCCCCATTACCACCTCCCCATCACCATCTCCCCCATTACCCTCCCCATCACAGTCTCCCCATCACCGTCTCCCCATCACCCCTCCCCATCACCATCTCCCCCATTACCCTCCCCATCACAGTCTCCCCATCACCGTCTCCCCATCACCCCTCCCCATCACCCATCACCCTCCTCCATCACCCTCCTCCATCACCCTCCCCATCACCCTCTCCCCCATCACCCTCTCCCCCATCACCCTCTCCCCATCACCCTCCCCCATCACCCTCTCCCCTATCATCGTCTCCCCCATCACCTCTCCCCATCACCCTCTTCCATCACCCTCCTCCATCACCGTCTCCCACATCACCGTCTCCCCTATCACCCTCCTCCATCACCGTGTCCCCCCATCACCGTCTCCCCCATCACCCTCCCACATCACCCTCCCCATCACCCTCCCCCATCACCCTCCCCCATCACCGTCTCCCCCATCACCCTCCCCCCATCACCCTCCCCCCATCACCCTCCCCCCATCACCCACCCCCATCACCCTCCCCCATCACCGTCTCCCCCATCACCCTCCCCCATCACTCCCCCCATCACCCTCCCCCATCACCCTCCCCCATCACCCTCCCCCATCACCCTCCCCATCACCCTCCCCCCATCACCCACCCCCATCACCCTCCCCCCATCACCACCCCCCATCACCCACCCCCATCACCCTCCCCCCATCACCCTCCCCCCATCACCCTACCCCCTCCATCACCCTCCCCCCATCACCTTCCCCTCCAACACCCTCCCCATCATCCTCCCCCCCCTCCATCACCCTCCCCTCCATCACCCCCCCCTCCATCACCCTCCCCCCATCAGCCTCCCCCCATCACCCTCATCTCCATCAGACTAATGATGGGTCTCGACCTGTCTACCTGCGATGTTACATGCAGGGGACTGTGTACCTGTATTGTGTTGGGCACTGCTGCCTGTATTTGTAGACTGTGTACCGGAGTGTGATGGACACTGCTGCCTGTATTTGTGGACTGTATACCTGTGTGTGTTGTACACTGCTGCCTGTATTTGTGGACTGTGTACCTATGTGTGTTGTACACTGCTGCCTGTATTTGTGGTCTATGTGTTGTACACTGCTGCCTGTATTCGTGGACTGTGTACCTATGTGTGTTGTACACTGCTGCCTGTATTTGTGGACTGTGTACCTATGTGTGTTGTACACTGCTGCCTGTATTCGTGGACTGTGTACCTATGTGTGTTGTACACTGCTGCCTGTATTTGTGGTCTATGTGTTGTACACTGCTGCCTGTATTCGTGGACTGTGTACCTATGTTGTTGTACACTGCTGCCTGTATTCGTGGACTGTGTACCTATGTGTGTTGTACACTGCTGCCTGTATTTGTGGACGTGTGTGTGTGTTGTACACCACTGCCTGTATTTGTGGACCTGTGTGTGTTGTGCACTGCTGCTTGTATTTGTGGATGTGTGTGTTGTACACTGCTGCCTGAATTTGTGGACATGTATGTGTTGTACACTGTTGCCTGTATTTGTGGACCTGTGTGCGTGTTGTGCACCACTGCCTGTATTTGTGGACGTGTGAGTGTTATACACCACTGCCTGTATTTGTGGATGTGTGTGTTGTACACTGCCTATATTTGTGGACGTGTGTGTGTTGTACACCACTGCCTGTATTTGTATCCCTGTGTGTGTTGTACACCACTGCCTGTATTTGTGGACGTGTGTGTGTGTTGTACACTGCTGCTTGTATTTGTGGACGTGTGTGTGTGGTACACTGCTGCCTGTATTTGTGGACCTGTGTGCGTGTTGTGCACCACTGCCTGTATTTGTGGACGTGTGAGTGTTATACACCACTGCCTGTATTTGTGGATGTGTGTGTTATACACTGCCTATATTTGTGGACGTGTGTGTGTTGTACACCACTGCCTGTATTTGTATCCCTGTGTGTGTTGTACACCACTGCCTGTATTTGTGGACGTGTGTGTGTGTTGTACACTGCTGCTTGTATTTGTGGACGTGTGTGTGTGGTACACTGCTGCCTGTATTTGTGGACGTGTGAGCGTTGTACACTGCTGCTTGTATTTGTGGACGTGTGTGTGTTGTACACCACTGCCTGTATTTGTATCCCTGTGTGTGTTGTACACCACTGCCTGTACCTGTCCCGCTGCAGGAGAAGGAGGCGATTCTGCTGTCGGACGTACAGCGGCTGTGTGTACTCAGCCTGTCCACGGGCCGGACCCAGCGGAAGATCGGCAAGCTGCAGCCCCTGCTGAAGAACGTGCTCAGTGTGGCCACCTCTGCCAACGGTACTCCCTTCACTCACCCCTGCCCTTCCCTCCACCTACTGACCTGACCTGCACATGACTGTTTCTATGTAGGGTGTATCTGGTCTGCATGGACAGCATCCAAACCTAGCTTTCCACTGTACCTCACTACAGGTGACAATAATTAACCCTGAATGGTGGTGAAGCGGTGGACTTGCTGCCTCACAGCGCCAGAGACCCGGGTTTCATCCTGACTACGGGTGCTGACTGCATGGAGTTTGCACGTTCTCCCCATGACTGCGTGGGTTTTCTCCAGGATCCCCAGTTTCCTCCCACACTCCAAAGATGTACAGGTTGTAGGTTAATTGGCTTGGTATAAACGTAAATTGTCACTAGTGTGTGTAGGATAAGTGTTAACGTGCTTGGATCGCTGGTCAGCGCGGAATCAGTCTGGTCCCAAGAATGATGCAGGTCAGGGCATGATTCTCTTGTCTCCATGTTGACCAGTCCAGGAGTGGAAGCTGCTCAGTGATAGTCGCTCACTCGCCCTGCGGCCCTATACTGCTCCTGTCACCCCCTGCACTGCTGTGGTCACCCCCTGCGCTGCTGTGGTCACCTCTGCACTGCTCCTATCACCCCCTGCACTGCTCCTATCACCCCCTGCACTGCTCCTATCACCCCCTGCACTGCTCCTATCACCCCCTGCACTGCTCCCATCACCTGCACTGCTCCTATCACCCCCTGCACTGCTCCTATCACCCCCTGCACTGCTCCTATCACCCCCTGCACTGCTCCCATCACCTGCACTGCTCCTATCACCCCTGCACTGCTCCTATCACCCCCTGCACTGCTCCTATCACCCCCTGCACTGCTCCCATCACCTGCACTGCTCCTATCACCCCCTGCACTGCTCCCATCCCCTGCACTGCTCCTATCACCCCCTGCACTGCTCCCATCACCTGCACTGCTCCTATCACTTCCTGCACAGCTCCTGTCACCTCTTGCGCTACTCCTGCACTGTTCCCACACTGCTCCTGCACTGTTCCCACACTGCTCCTGCACTGTTCCCACACTGCTCCTGCACTGTTCCAGCCACCTCCTGCCGCGTGGTTAGAACCCGCATCCCCACATTTTTCTCCAGTGCTTTTTGGGGCAATGACTGTAATAGTGACCGCGTGGGTTTCCTTCGGGTGCTCCGGTTTCCTCCCACAATCTTAAAGACGTGCAGGTTAATTGCCCCTCTGTAAAATGCCCCCAATGTGTTGGGAGTGGATGAGAAAATGGGAGAACATAAAACAAGTGTGAATGAGTGATCGATGCTTGGTGTGGACTCGGTGGGGCACACGGCCTGTTTTTGTGCTGTATCTTTCAAACAAGTCTCTTGTGTTGGTGTTAGAAGGAACTGCAGATGCTGGTTTAAACCGAAGAGAGACACAAAAAGCTGGAGTAACTCAGCGGGACAGGCAGCATCTTTGGAGAGGAATGGGTGACGTGTCGGGTCAAGACCCTTCTTCAGACTCTGATCTCAGGTCTGAAGAAGGGTCTCGACCCGAATTGTCACCCATTCCTTCTTTCCAGAGATGGTGCCTGTCCTGCTGAGTTACTCCAGCTTTGTGTGTCTACCTTGTGTTAGTGTTGTCTGATCCTGTAAGAGGAGACCACATGTTGGGGCATTGTGTACTCACTCAGTGCCTCTGGTGCTGGAGAATTAGCCAGCAATTGATGAGGTAGTGGATCAGCCACATATGAAGAAGGGGCTCCAGCAGAAACATCCCCTGTCCATTCCCCCTGCAGATGCTGCCTGACCTGCTGAGTTCCAACAGCACTTTGTGCTGAGCTCCAGATTACAGCATCTGCAGTTCCTTGCGTCTCCTTCACTGCCCACTGCAGCACCAATGCTGGTGGCATCTGTAAAGTTCCTAAGCTACCTCCTGTACACCTCCCTCTGTGTGGAATGTGTTGGTAATCCTGTGCTCACCCTGGCTGTACAGAAACAGGAGTGAGCACAGGAGTGTGTGTGTGTGCGTGTGTGTGCGTGTGTGTGTGTGCGTGTGTGTGTGTGTGCGCGCGTGTGTGCGTGCGTGCGTCTGTGTGTGCGTGCGTGTGCGTGGAGGGTGTGTGTGTGTGCGCACACACATGGATCTGCCCAGTGACCCTGCTGTTTCACAGCCGCTCCCTCTCTTGGACGGTATGGTGGCGCACCAGTAGAGATGCTGCCTTACGGCGCCAGAGACCCGGCTTTGATCATGACTACGGTGCTTGTCTCTACGGAGTTTGTACGTTCCCCCCGTAACCTGCTAACCTGTGTGTGTTTTCTTTGGGAAGCTCTGGTTTTCTCCCACACTCCAGAGACATACAGGTCTGTAGGTTAATTGGCTTGGTATAAATATAGAATTGTCCTGAGTGTGTGTAGGAGAGTGATAGTGTGATCGCTGGCCGTCACGGGCTCGGTGGGCTGAAGGGCCTGTTTCCGGGCTTTAGTTTAGTTTCGATATATAGCGCGGAAACAGGCCCTTCGGCCCACCGGGTTCGCGCCGACCAGCGACCCCCGCATATTAACACTATCCTACACACACTAGGGACAATTTCTACATTTACCAAGCCAATTAACCTACAAACCTGTTCGTCTTTGGAGTGTGGGAGGAAACCGAAGATCTCGGAGAAAGCACACGCAGGTCACGGGGAGAACGTACAAACTCCGTACAGACAGCACCCGTAGTCGGGATGGAACCCGGGTCTCCGGCGATGCATTCACTGTAAGGCAGCAACTCTACCGCTGCACCACCGTGACCGCCCTCAACTGCTCACTATCTCTAAACTATATCTACACCAGACTGGGCACAAGAATGGTGGAGGTCGGGGCATGATTGTCTCTTTGCCTGTAAACTAAACTAAACTCTCTCTGTCCCTGCACGGTGCAGGCTCGTGGCTGGCTGGAGTGCTGACAACAGGGGAACTCTTCCTGTGGCGGAAGGATGGCGACTGTTTGAAGACGGTGGGGGCAGTGGAAGGGGTGAGGGCCTTGGCAGCGGCTGCCCACGGTAGGTCCATGGCAGGGGGCTTCGTCTGTGTGGGACCAAGACCCCGAAACCGCCGGCTGATGTGTGGGGTGGAGGTGGGGAGAGCGTGTGGGGAGTCACAGGATGGGGGTAGCAGACCTCCCAACCCGTCCCAATTTGGTGGAAAGATTTTGCTTTCTTATTTCATTTCTGCCATTACGATTTCGCCTCACATTTTTCTGCAAAACACATGCCTCGCCGCTCGTTCTGCCACTCGCCCGCCTGGCCTCACCGCTGGCCTGGCCTGGTCTGGTCTGACCTTGCCTTGCTGCTGGCCTTGCTGCTCACCGCTGGCCTGGCCTGGCCTGGCCTTGCTTTGCCGCTCGCCGCTGGCCTGGCCTGGCCTTGCCTTGCTGCTGGCCTTGCCGCTCGCCGCTGGCCTGGCCTTGCCTTGCTGCTGGCCTTGCCGCTGGCCGCTGGCCTGGCCTTGCCTTGCTGCTGGCCTTGCTGCTCACCGCTGGCCTGGCCTGGCCTCGCCGCTGGCCTGGCCTGGCCTGGCCTTGCCTTGCTGCTGGCCTTGCCGCTCGCCGCTGGCCTGGCCTTGCCTTGCTGCTGGCCTTGCCGCTCGCCGCTGGCCTGGCCTTGCCTTGCTGCTGGCCTTGCTGCTCACCGCTGGCCTGGCCTGGCCTCGCCGCTGGCCTGGCCTGGCCTGGCCTTGCCTTGCTGCTGGCCTTGCCGCTCACCGCTGGCCTGGCCTGGCCTCGCCGCTGGCCTGGCCTGGCCTTGCCTTGCTGCTGGCCTTGCCGCTCGCCGCTGGCCTGAATTTTGAATTTTGATGTAAACTTCTGAATTTTGGACATCAAAATTATGAATTTGTAAAATCAAATGTTGGGAGGTCTGGGGTAGACAAAGAGTGAGGGTCAGGATGGGACGGGGCAGGGGTGGGGGTGGGGGAGAAGATGGGGCTGGGGTGGGTTGGGGGGAGGACTGGCACATTGGCCATCGGTCAGGGTTTTGAGCACAAAAGTTGGGATGTTATGTTACAGTTGTACAAGAAGTTGGTGAGGCCATTTTTGGAGTATTGTGTTCAGTTTTAGTCACCCTGCTAGAGGATGGATGTCATGGAGTCATAGTGATACAGTGTGTAAACAGTCTCTATGGCCCAACTTGCCCACAACATGTCCCAGCTACACTAGTCCCACCTGCTTCCGCTTGGTCCATATCCCTCCAAACCTGTTGTATCCATGTACCTGTCTAATTTTTTAAACGTTGGGGTTGCCCAGCCTCAACTATCTCCTCTGGCAGCTTGTTCCATACACCCACCACACTTTGTGTGAAAAGGTTACCCCTCAGATTCCTTTAAATCTTTTCCCCTTCACCTTGAACCTCTGTCCTCTGGTCCTCGATTCCCCTACTCTGGGCAAGAGACTCTGCATCTACCTGATTTATTCCTCCCATGATTTTATACACCTCTATAAGACCACCCCTCATCATCCTGTGCCCTAAGGAATAAAGACCCAGCCTACTCAACCTCTCCCTATAGCTCACACCCTCTAGTCCTGGCAACATCCTTGCAAATCTCTGAACCCTTTCAAGCTTGGCAATACCTTTCCTGTCGTTAAACTGCAGAGTGCAGAGAAGATTTATGAAGATGTGGCCAGGACTCGAGGGCCTGAGCTACAGGGAGAGGTTGGGCAGGCTAGGGCTTTATTCCTTGCAGCACAGGAGGATGAGGGGTGATCTTACAGAGGTGTCTAAAATCATGAGGGGAATAGATTGGGTGAATGCACAGAGTCTTTCACCCAGAGTTGGGGAATCAAGAACCCGAGGACATAGGTTTAAGGTGAGAAGGGAAAGGTTTAATAGGAACCTGAGGGGCAACATTTTCATACAGAGGGTGGCGGGTGTATGGAACAAGCTGCCAGAGGAGGTAGTTGAGGCAGAGGGGATTAGTTTTTCATTGAAACATGTTCAGCACAGATATTGTAGGCTGAGGACCTGCTCCATGCTGTACTGTTCTATGTCGTGTACAATAATAATATTTAACAGACACTTGGACACGGATAGGAAAGGTTGAGTGGGATACAGGACAGGCACAGGCATATAGTTTATATAAGTTCATGTTCATAAGTGATAGGAGCAGAATTAGGCCATTCGGCCCATCAAGTGACTGCAATTCAAACATGGCTGATCTATCTCTCCTAACCATATTCTCCTGCCTTCTTCCCATTACCCCTGACATCCGTACTAATCAGGAATCTGTCAATCTCTGTAAAATAAATCCATTTACGGCCTCCACGGATGTCTGTGGCAATGAATTCCACAGATTCACCACCCTCTGACTAAAGAAATTCCTCCTCATCTCCTTCCTAAAGATGGGATGGGACATGTTGACCAGCATGGATGAGGTGGACTGAAGGGCTGTTTCCGTGCTGTATGACTCTACGCCTCTCTGACCCCTCCTCTCCCTCTCTGCCAGACTCCACTGTGAAGCTGTCCTTGTTTGTGTCCAACGATGGAAAGCGGGTTCTCCTGCTCGCTCAGGGAGGAGCGGCGTTCCTTTGGGAGAGCCCGGAGCAGCAGGATCTGCCGTCGATCCCCGGAGCCCGGCTGGGTGGGCGGTGGGCTGAGGTGCTGCCCGATGGCCAGGCCAGCCTTCCCCAGGGTGAGCACACGGAGAGTGCAGTGCACGGCGTCTTTGTCACCGACGAGGTGAGTCCTGGATCACCGCTCGCATGGGTTATGGGGGGAAGGTAGGAGAATGGAGTTCACTGGAGTTTAGAAGGATGAGAGCGGATCTTATAGACATGTATAAAATTAGGAAAGGACTGGACAAGTTAGATGCAGGAAAAATGTTCCCAATGTTGGGGGAGTCCAGAACCAGGGGCCACAGTCTAACAATAAAGGGGAGGCCATTTAAAACTGAGGTGAGAAAAAACTTTTTCACCCAGAGAGTTGTGAATTTGTGGAATTCTCTGCCACAGAGGGCAGTGGAGGCTAAATCACTGGATGGATTTAAAAGAAAGCTAGATAGAGCTCTAGGGGCTGGTGGTATCAAGGGGATATGGGGAGATGGCAGGCATAGGTTACTGATTGTGGACGATCAGCCATGATCACAATGAATGGTGGTGCTGGCTCGAAGGGCCGAATGGCCTCCTGCACCTATTTTCTATATTTCTATGAAAGATGGATTAGCCATGATTGAATGGCGGAGTAGACTTGATGGGCCGAGTGGCTTAATTGTGCTGCTTTCACATAAGCTGATATATTTGTGTGCAGGTGCTGGGTGACTGCTGCCTGGGCTGTTTTGCCTTCATCTCTGGGGACGCTCTGGTGCTGACCACTGTGGGGCTGCAGTGGTTCGAACAGGTGGAACGCTGCGTCAGGTATGGTCTTTGCCCACTGAAGTGAGTTGGTGAACACGAGTGTGTAAATGTACTAGTGATATACTGTTCACCGGCCCTTTGCCCAATGTGCAGTATGTGTGTTGGTCAACATGTGTGTACATCTATATACTAAAACTCGTTTGTTTGTTTGTTTGTTCCTGAACTACAGCCAAAACGGTACACGATAGCGCGACAATTTTAGGCTAATTTGGTGCTAATGGAAGACGTTTCATTGAAATCGTTGTGATATTTTTTAAGTTATTCACATTTTAAAGTTTAAATCTATCTCTTAGGGTGGGAGGGAGGGAGGGAGGGAGGGGGAGGAGGGCGGATAAAGGAGGTTGAGGGGGATGGAATTGGGGGAGATGGGGGGAGGGGAAGAGGAGGGGGTGTGGAGGGAGGGGGTGTGGAAGGGGAGGGGGGGAAGGTAGGGGGAGGGGAGCGGGGGGAGGAGAGGGTGCTGCACCAATGCAGGAGAGGTTTGGGCCCAATGGGCCCACTTGGTCTAGTGTATTACTAATATGCTGTTCACCGGCCCTTTGCCCACTGTAGTGTACGTGTGATGGTGAACACGTGTGTGTACCCGTGACCATATACTGTGACATGTCAGGATGTCTGCTTATATAGCCATGATCATGTGGATGAGTGTTAGAGCCACAGAACTATCTCTCTCTTGCGTTTGAGGCAGCAGAAATGATAAAGCCAGTGCAATGTGCTGTTGTCGAGGGCCGTGAGGTCTACCCCTCCACCAGGGGTACGGAGGACAGTGCAGTCGAACATGCTGTACTGCGCTGTTTGCTGGTCTGCTCCACACACGCTGGCTGCTGATGAACGCAACCCCCAACGATGCATGTTGGCGTTGAACCGGCCGACCCCTGTGCGGACCCACTCTTTGCGGGGCGTGTCCGAGCCGGGTGGGGCTGTGGTGTGCGGTGCGACAGTGAATTGAGGAGGTGGCGATGTCTGTTCCCAGCTGGTTCTCCATGCTCCTAGTATGTTGAAACCGGAGCCACAGAGGGTCGCTGCATGACCGGAGAAAGGGTGATGAGATGACAGGCGTTGAGGTCCCAGTTGCTGTGAATCCTGGGCGAGGTGGTGCAGAGGATGTTTAGTGTCTGATGGGGCCTTGCACACCAGGCTATGAGTGAAGAACTCTCTGCGAAGCTTTGCGGGTGCGATCCCTGCTATATAATACAATAACACAGAACTATAATACATGAGAACCGGCCCTTCGGCCCAACCCATTCTTGCTGAACAGGTTGCCTAACCGTTCTAGTCCAGTGTGCCTGATTTTGCCCGTATTGTTCTAAACCTTTCCTATCCATGTACCTGTCCACAAATATCTTTTAAATGTAATTGTACCTGCCTCCACTAGTTCCTCTAGTGGTAAACAATAGGGTGGCACGGTGGCACAACGCAATAGGGTTGCTGCCTTACAGCGCTAGAGAACCGAGTTTAGTTTATTTTTAGTTTAGAGATACAGCGCGGAAACAGACCCACTGGGTCTGCGCCGACCAGCGATCCCCGCACACTAACACTATCCTACACCCACTTGGGACAATTCCTACATTTACCAAGCCAATTAACCAATATGTCTTTGGAGTGTGGGAGGAAACCGAAGATCTCAGAGAAAACCCACGCAGGTCACTGGGAGAACGTACAAACTCCGTACGGACAGCACCCGTAGTCGGGAAGGAACCCGGGTCTCCGGCGCTGCATTCGCTGTAAGGCAACAACTCTACCGCTGCACCACCGTGACCGCCCAGATGGCAGATGGGGTTCCATCCTGCTGTCTATACGGAGTTTGCACATTCTCCCTGTGACCTGCATGGGTTTTCTCCGGGTGCTCCAGTTTCCTCTCACATTGAAAAGACATGCAACGGTGTAGGTTAATTGGCTTCTATAAAATGTTCCAAGTGTGCAGGATGGTGTGCAAGTGTGCAACGAGTGTACAGGTGATGAATGGTCAGCGTGGACTCGGTGGGCCGATGGGCCTGTTTCCACTCCGAATCTCTAAAACTAAAATTAAAAACTTAAAGCCCTGGCAGCTCGTCCCATGCACCCACCACCCTCTGAGCTCGGTGCATGTTGGCATGTTAATAAGGCATTTGATAAAGTCCTCTATGACAGGCTGATCCAGAAGATTTACATGCATGGGATTAACAGTGACTTGGTCGTATGGATTCTGAACTGGCTTACTGATAGAAGACAGGATTGTGGTGGAAGGATAACATTCAGGCTTGAGGTCTGTGACCAGTGGAGTTCTGTGGGGACCTGTACTGGGACCTCTAGTGTTTGTGATATATATAAATAATGGACATAAACGTAGACGGGTTGGTCAGTAAGTGTGCAGATGACACCAGGATTACTGGGGTTGCAGACTGTGGGGAAGGCTGTCGAAGTATACAGCACAACATAGATCAGCTCCAGAAATGGGCTGGGAGATGGCAGATGGAGTTTAATCCCAGCAAGTGTGAGGTGTTGCACTTTGAGAAGTCGAATATAAGGGGAAAATATGAAAGTAATGATTAGACAATTAACAGCATTGATGTACAGAGGTATCTTGGGGTCCTGGTCCATAACTCTCTGAAAGTGGCAGTACAAGTAAATAGTGGTAATGAGGGCAGATGGTATGCTTGCTTTAATGAGCCAGGGCATTGAGGCGGAAGTCATGATGCAGCTTTATCGATCTTTGGTCAGGCTGTATTTGGAATATTACGTGCAGTTCTGGTCGCCGTATTACAGGAAGAATATGGAGGCTTTGGAGGGGGTGCAGAGGAGGTTTACTAGACACAAAATGCTGGAGTAACTCAGCGGGACAGGCAGCATCTCTGGAGAGAAGGAATGGGTGACGTCTCGGGTCGAGACCCTTCTTCAGTCTGATGTCTAGATTAGAGGGTATTAACTACAAGGAAAGGTTGGACAGACTTAAATTCTTTTCTCTGGGACGCCGGAGGCTGAGGGGAGATCTGATAGATGTATATAAAATTACGAGAGGCATAGATAGGGTGGACAGTCAGAACCTTTTTCCCAGGGAGGGAAAATCATGTTCTAGAGGGCACAGATTTAAGGTAAGAGGGGCAAAGTTTAAAGGAGATGTGCAGGCGAAGCCTGGCACACCCTGCCAGGGGTGGTGGTGGAAGTAGATACGATAGTGGTGTTTAAGAAGCTTTTGGATAGGCACATGGATATGCAGGGAACAGAGTTTAGTTTAGAGCTACAGCGCGGAAACAGGCCTTTTCAACCCACCAGGTCCGCGCCGACCAGCGATCCCCGCACATTAATACTATCCTATACCCACAAAGGACAATTTTTACATTTACCAAGCCAATTAACCTACAAACCTGTACGTCTTTGGAGTGTGGGAGGAAACCGAAGATCTCAGAGAAAACCCACGCAGGTCACGGGGAGAACGTACAAACTCCGTACAGACAGCACCCGTAGTCGGGATGGAACCCAGGTCTCCGGCGCTGCATTCACTGTAAGGCAGCAACTCTACCGCTGCGCCACATTGCCACCCATAATCATAATCCCGGAGGGATATTGATTACGTGCAGGCAGATAAGAGTTGGTCTTGGCGTCATGTTGGCACAGACATGTGGGCCAAACGACCTGTTCCTGTGCGGTACTGTTGCACGTTCTACGTGTGTAAGTACGTGTTCACAATTGTGTGTGTGTGCCCCAGGTTCACGCCTGCCTCCTTCCTTCCAGCATGGCCCCATTGCGGGTGCAGTGGGCGACACAGACGCAGCTTCTAGGAGAGCTGGTGCCCGCCTGCCAACCGGTGAAGTCACGAGGGGCACTGCTGGCAGCGTTCACCACCGACGGCTCACTGCTCGCCCTGGCCATCAATCAGATCAACCCCAAGGTACCCTCTCCATGCCCACGCTCCTGCTCAACAGCACTGCTGTGTGTGTCTGAGTCTGCATGTGTGCATGGTTGTGTGCGTATGTGCACAGCTGTGTGTGTTTGTGTGGGTGATTGTGTGTGAGTGAGTGTGTGTATAAGTGTGCGTATGTGCACGGCTGTGTGTGAGTGAGTGTGCGTATGTGTGCGTATGAGTGTGTGTGTGTGCACGTATGTGTCTATGCCTGTATGTGTGAACGAGTGTATGAATGTGTTTGTATGTATGATTATGTGTGAGTGAGTGTGTGTATAAGTGTGTGTGCGTATGAGAGTGTGTGTCTGCACGTATGTGTCTGCATGCCTGTATGTGTTTGTACGAGTGTATGAGTGTGTATGTTTGTGTGTATGATTGTGTGTGAGTGAGTGTGTGTATAAGTGTGTGTGCACGTACATGTCTGCATGTCTGTGTGTGTGTATGAGAGTGTGCGTGTGTGTGTATGAGTGTGTGAGTGTGAGTGTGAGCACACAGTCCCGGAGCTGGTGTTGGGGTTGCCGCTGCTCACTGCCTGTCCTCTCTCCTGTTCACAGGCCACCCAGGTGCTGTTTGTGAAGCCATTGAGCAGTGTGACTGTGTCAACCAGTCTGCAGGGCTGTGGCAGCACCGCCCACCCTGTGCCAGCCTCGTCTGCCAGGTAGGTGAGGGATGGGACCACTTGCACTGCCCACATCTCATGCTGTACCCTGCCCAGTGTGGGTGAGTGTGGTGTTTCACGTAGGTGAGGGGTGGGATTACTGGCACTGCCCGCACGTCACCCTGTACCCTGCCCAGTGCGGGTGAGTGTGGTGTACCAAGTAGGTGAGGGGTGGGATTACTGGCACTGCCCGCACGTCACCCTGTACCCTGCCCAGTGTGGGTGAGTGTGGTGTTTCACGTAGGTGAGGGGTGGGATTACTGGCACTGCCCGCACGTCACCCTGTACCCTGCCCAGTGCGGGTGAGTGTGGTGTACCAAGTAGGTGGGGGGGGGTCCACTGGCAGTACAGTGTGTCCCTGCCCAGTGCGGGTGAGTGTGGTGTACCAAGTAGGTGGGGGGGGGTCCACTGGCAGTACAGTGTGTCCCTGCCCAGTGCGGGTGAGTGTGGTGTACCAAGTAGGTGTTGGGGGGGTCCACTGGCAGTACAGTGTGTCCCTGCCCAGTGCGGGTGCAGTGAGACTGGGCTCAGTGGAGGAGGTGCCGAGGGAGGGATGGAGCAGACTGCTCTCCCAGGGCTCCTGAATCAGCCTCATCACCACAGTCCCACATCACCACATCACCACAGCCCCACAGCCCCACAGCCCCACATCACCACATCACCACATCACCACAGCCCCACAGCCCCACGTCACCACAGCCCCACAGCCCCACAGCCCCACAGCCCCACAGCACCACATCACCACAGCCCCACAGCCCCACATCACCACATCACCACAGCCCCACATCACCACAGCCCCACAGCACCACATCACCACAGCCCCACAGCCCCACAGCCCCACATCACCACATCCCCACAGCCCCACAGCCCCACATCACCACATCACCACAGCCCCACATCACCACATCACCACAGCCCCACAGCACCACAGCCTCACAGCCCCACAGCCCCACAGCACCACAGCACCAGAGCACCACAGCACCACACCCCACATCACCACAGCACCACATCACCACAGCCCCACAGCCCCACAGCCCCACAGCCCCACATCACCACAGCCCCACATCACCACATCACCACAGCCCCACATCACCACAGCACCACAGCACCACGGCCCCACATCACCACGGCACCACATCACCACGGCCCCACATCACCACAGCCCCACATCACCACTGCACCACATCACCACAGCCCCACATCACCACGGCACCACGGCACCACAGCCCCACATCACCACAGCCCCACATCACCACAGCCCCACATCACCACAGCCCCACAGCACCACATCACCACAGCCCCACAGCACCACAGCACCACAGCACCACAGCACCACAGCACCACAGCCCCACAGCCCCACATCACTACAGCCCCACATTACCACAGCCCCACATCACCACAGCCCCACATCACCACAGCCCCACAGCCCTACAGCACCACAGCCCCACATCACCACATCACCACATCACCACAGCCCCACCTGACATTGCCACCCTGGGAAACGGTTCTGCCAATCGACTCTACCTTTAGACTTTAGAGATACAACGTGGAAACAGACCTTTGGCCCACCGAGTCCATGCCAGCTAGCAATCACCCTGTACACTAGCACAAACCTACACACTAGAAACATAGAAAACATAGAAAATAGGTGCAGGAGTAGGCCATTCGGCCCTTCGAGCCCTTCAATATGATCATGGCTGATCATCCAGCTCAGTAACCTGTACCTGCCTTCTCTCCATACCCCCTGGTCCCTTTAGCCACAAGGGCCACATCTAACTCCCTCTTAAATATAGCCAATGAACTGGCCTCAACTACCTTCTGTGGCAGAGAATTCCACAGACTCACCACTCTCTGTGTGAAGAAATGTTTTCTCATCTCAGTCCTAAAAGACTTCCCCCTTATCCTTAAGCTTTGACCCCTGGTTCTGGACTCCCCCAACATCGGGAACAATCTTCCCGCATCTAGCCTCTCCAACCCCTTAAGAATTTTATATGTTTCTATAAGATCCCCCCTCAGTCTTCTAAATTCCAGCGAGTACAAGCCCAGTCTAGGGAACATTTACAATTTACAGGAGCCAGTTTACCTCCAAATCCGCACCTCTTTGAAGTGTGGGAGGAAACTGGAGCCCCTGGAGAAAACCCACACGGTTAAAGGGAGGACATACAAGCTGAGTACAGATATCACCCATTGTCAGGATCAAACTCGGGTGTCTAGCGCTGCAAGGCAGCAGCTCTACTGTTGTGCCATCTGCTGCGTAATGTTATGGGCTAAAGGGCTAATGTAGAAAATCATCAGAGGAATAGATTGGATAGATGTGCAGTCTCATACCCAGAGTAGGGGAATCGACAACCAGAGGATAAAGGTTTAAGGTGACGGGGGGGAATGATTTAATAGGACCTTGAAGGGGTAACGTTTTCACACAGAGGGTGGTGGGTGTATGGAACAAGCTGCCGGAGGAAGTAGTTGAGGCTGGGACTATCGCAACATTTAAGAAACTGTTATGCAGACACATGGATAGGACAGGTTTAGATGGGATATGGGCCAAATGCAAGCTGCTGGCACTAGTGTAGATGCGACATGTTGGTTGACGTAGGCAAGTTGGGCTGAAGGGCCTGTTTCCACAATGTACACCTGTAACTATGACTCCTAGGCTCCATGACTATGACTCTATGACTGTGACTTTCTGGCTCTAGGACTCTATGGCTATGACTCTACTGCTCTATGACGGTGGCTCTGTGACTGTGGCTCTATGGCTCTATGACTGTGGCTCTGTGACTGTGGCTCTATGACTCTTGCTCTGTGGCTCTATGGCTGTGGCTCTATGACTGTTGCTCTGTGACTGTGGCTCTATGACTGTGGCTCTGTGGCTCTGTGACTGTGGCTCTGTGACTCTTGCTCTGTGGCTCTGTGGCTCTATGACTCTGTGACTGTGACTCTGTGACTGTGGCTCTGTGACTCTTGCTCTGTGGCTCTATGGCTGTGGCTCTATGACTCTTGCTCTGTGGCTCTGTGGCTCTATGACTCTGTGACTGTGACTCTGTGACTGTGGCTCTGTGACTGTGGCTCTATGACTTGCTCTGTGGCTCTGTGACTGTGGCTCTGTGACTGTGGCTCTATGGCTCTATGACTGTGGCTCTGTTGCTCTGTGACTGTGGCTCTATGACTGTGGCTCTATGACTGGCTCTATGACTGTGGCTCTATGACTGTGGCTCTATGACTCTTGCTCTGTGGCTCTGTGACTGTGGCTCTATTACTCTATGACTGTGGCTCTATGACTGTTGCTCTGTGACTGTGGCTCTATGACTGTGGCTCTATTACTCTATGACGGTGGCCCTGTGACTGTGGCTCTATGACTGTGGCTCTATGACTGTGGCTCTGTGACTGTGGCTCTATGACTCTTGCTCTGTGGCTCTGTGACTGTGGCTCTATTACTGTGGCTCTATGACTGGCTCTATGACTGTGGCTCTATGACTGTGGCTCTATGACTCTTGCTCTGTGGCTCTGTGACTGTGGCTCTATTACTCTATGACTGTGGCTCTGTGACTGTGGCTCTATGACTGGGGCTCTATGACTGGGACTCTATGACTGGGGCTCTATGACTGGGACTCTATGACTGGGACTCTATGACTGGGGCTCTATGACTCTTGCTCTGTGACTCTTGCTCTGTGGCTCTATGACTCTTGCTCTGTTGCTCTATGACTGTGGCTCTGTTGCTCTGTGACTATGACTGTGACTCCATGTCTCTGTGGCTCTCTGACTTCATGGCTGCATGAGTGACGCTGATGTCTCTATGTGCTGGCTCTGCCTGCAGGTCCTACTGGGTGGCTGGGGTGAGCTGGACCCCAGACGGCCTCTTCTTGGCGTGCGTGCTGAAACGCGGAGCCTTGCTGATGCTGTCCCGTCTCGGCGAGCTGGTCACCCTCACCACCTCCGGCTGCTCCGTGGAGTTTGGCCCAGCGGAGTTCATCCCACTCCATCCACTGATCATGTACAGGTATGTCTGCAGCTGAGTCCCCATCACACGCTGACCGGTAGTTCCAGCTTGCAGAGGTGCCAGTCATGCGCAGTCTCTGTGGCAAAAGCAGGGGAGGGGGGAGGACTGTTCATGGTGTCTGATCGAGACACATGTTACGAGAATGATCCCAGGAATAAGCGTTTGAAAGCACTGGGCCTGTACTCGCTGAAGTTTAGAAGGATGAGGTGGGGACCTTGTTGAAACTTACTGAATCGTGAAAGGCCTGGATAGAGTGGATTTGGAGAGGATGTTTCCACTAGTAGGAGAGTCTAGGACCAGAGGTCATATCTTCAGAATAAAAGGATGTACCTTTTGAAAGGAGATGAGGGGGAATTTCTTTAGTCAGAGGGTGGTGAATCTGTGGAATTCATTGCCACAGAAAGCTGTAGAGGCCAAGTGAATGGATATTTTTAAGGTGGAGATTGATAGGTTTTAGATTTGTACGGGTGTCAGGGCTTAAGGGGTTAAGGCAGGAGAATGGGGTTAGGAGGGAGAGATAGATCAGCCATGATTCAATGGTGGAGTAGACTTGATGGGCCGAATGACCTAATTCTGCTCCAAATCCACTCTATCCAGGCCTTTCACTATTCATTGTTTCAATGAGGTGCTGACTCATCCTTCTACACTGCG
Source organism: Rhinoraja longicauda (assembly GCF_053455715.1). Lineage (NCBI taxonomy): Eukaryota > Metazoa > Chordata > Chondrichthyes > Rajiformes > Arhynchobatidae > Rhinoraja > Rhinoraja longicauda. The sequence goes on along the minus strand of NC_135955.1, from coordinate 1,451,556 downwards.
GGGAGTAGAGGCCAGTCACGTGTTGGAGGAGAGTGTGGAGGGAGCTGCCCCGGGACCAAGCCTGCGTTTGTTCATATTGCTGCTGTTTTTGCAGGCAGCCTCTGGACACCGACCGTACACAGTCTGCCGGCTCGCCCACCTCGGAGAGTGACCCCCTGAGACAACGCTTCTCTGTGGCAGCCCACCCCTCCCTCCCCTGCCTGATCGTGTCTGACGGCTACATGTTTACAGTGCTGCGCTTTGCAGAGCACGTTTCTGCCTCGTCTCTTCTCAAGTCCTTGTTGCTGGAGGTGACACAGGGCCTGGAGGATGTTCACAACCTGCTACTGACCCAGGTACAGAGGGGGCACGCCGCGGTAATGCCACAGTGATGGGACCCACACGGGCAATGGATCCACCTAGGCAGCCTCCAGAACAACATGGAGTTTAGTTTACATATACCGCATGGAAACAGGCCCGACCACTGATCTCCGCACTATCCTACACACACTAGGGACAATTTTACATTCATACCAACCCTATTAACCGACAAACCTGTCAGTCTTTGGAGTGTTTGAGGAAACCCACGCGGTCACGGGAAGAACGTATAAACTCCGTATAGACAGCACCTGTAGTCTGGATCGAACCCAAATCTCCAGCGGTGTAAGACAGCAACTCTCCCGCTGTGCCGGCCAGTGCTAGCAAACCCATGAAACAGGATGCCCTTCAGTCCACTGTGTCCAGCACAGGGCGGCCGAACCAGTGGAACAGCGGGTAATGCCGCTGCCTCGCAGCGCCAGAGATCCCGCTTCAATCCCGACCTCAGGTGCTGTCTGTGTAGTTTGCACGTTCTCCCTGTGACCACATGGGCTTTCTTTGGGTGCTCCCACATTCTTCCACATCCATCGCCCTTTGTTAATTGCCGCAGTCCATGCTGCTCCATCTCCATCAGTGAGAAGGTGGGATAACGTAGAACTAGTGTGAACGGGTGATGGGTGCTCGGCATGGACCCAGTGGGCTGAAGGGCCTGTTTCCATGCTGCATCTCCATCAGTTCATGCTGCATCTCCATCAGTTCATGCTGCTCCATCTCCATCAGTCCATGCTGCTCCATCTCCATCAGTCCATGCTGGTCCATCTCCATCAGTCCATGCTGCATCTCCATCAGTCCATGCTGCTCCATCTCCATCAGTCCATGCTGGTCCATCTCCATCAGTCCATGCTGCTCCATCTCCATCAGTCCATGCTGGTCCATCTCCATCAGTCCATGCTGGTCCATCTCCATCAGTCCATGCTGCTCCATCTCCATCAGTCCATGCTGGTCCATCTCCATCAGTCCATGCTGCTCCATCTCCATCAGTCCATGCTCCATCTCCATCAGTCCATGCTGGTCCATCTCCATCAGTCCATGCTGCTCCATCTCCATCAGTCCATGCTGCATCTCCATCAGTCCATGCTGCTCCATCTCCATCAGTCCATGCTCCATCTCCATCAGTCCATGCTGCATCTCCATCAGTCCATGCTGCTCCATCTCCATCAGTCCATGCTGCATCTCCTTCAGTCCATGCTGCTCCATCTCCATCAGTCCATGCTCCATCTCCATCAGTCCATGCTGCATCTCCATCAGTCCATGCTGCATCTCCATCAGTCCATGCTGCATCTCCGTCAGTCCATGCTGCTCCATCTCCATCAGTCCATGCTGGTCCATCTCCATCAGTCCATGCTGCATCTCCATCAGTCCATGCTGCATCTCCATCAGTCCATGCTGCTCCATCTCCATCAGTCCATGCTGCTCCATCTCCATCAGTCCATGCTGGTCCATCTCCATCAGTCCATGCTGGTCCATCTCCATCAGTCCAAGCTGCATTTCCATCAGTCCATGCTGGTCCATCTCCATCAGTCCATGCTGCTCCATCTCCATCAGTCCATGCTGCATCTCCATCAGTCCATGCTGCATCTCCATCAGTCCATGCTGGTCCATCTCCATCAGTCCATGCTGCATCTCCATCAGTCCATCCTGCATCTCCATCAGTCCATGCTGCATCTCCATCAGTCCATGCTGCTCCAACTCCATCAGTCCAGTCTGCATCTCCATCAGTCCATGCTGCATCTCCATCAGTCCATGCTGGTCCATCTCCTTCAGTCCATGCTGGTCCATCTCCATCAGTCCATGCTGCATCTCCATCAGTTCATGCTGCTCCATCTCCATCATTCCATGCTGCATCTCCATCAGTCCCTGCTGCATCTCCATCAGTTCATGCTGCATCTCCATCAGTCCATGCTGCTCCATCTCCATCAATCCATGCTGGTCCATCTCCATCAGTCCATGCTGCTCCATCTCCATCAGTCCATGCTGCTCCATCTCCATCAGTCCATGCTCCATCTCCATCAGTCCAAGCTGGTCCATCTCCATCAGTCCATGCTGCATCTCCATCAGTCCATGCTGGTCCATCTCCATCAGTCCATGCTGGTCCATCTCCATCAGTCCATGCTGGTCCATCTCCATCAGTCCATGCTCCATCTCCATCAGTCCATGCTGCATCTCCATCAGTTCATGCTGCTCCATCTCCATCAGCCCATGCTCCATCTCCATCAGTCCATGCTCCATCTCCATCAGTCCAAGCTGGTCCATCTCCATCAGTCCATGCTGCATCTCCATCAGTCCATGCTGGTCCATCTCCATCAGTCCATGCTGGTCCATCTCCATCAGTCCATGCTGCATCTCCATCAGTTCATGCTGCTCCATCTCCAACAGTCCATGCTCCATCTCCATCAGTCCACGCTCCATCTCCATCAGTCCATGCTGCATCTCCATCAGTCCATGCTCCATCTCCATCAGTCCATGCTGCATCTCCATCAGTTCATGCTGCTCCATCTCCATCAGTCCATGCTCCATCTCCATCAGTCCATGCTGCATGCATCTCCATCAGTCCATGCTGCATCTCCATCAGTCCATGCTGCATCTCCGTCAGTCCATGCTGGTCCATCTCCATCAGTCCATGCTGCATCTCCATCAGTCCATGCTGGTCCATCTCCATCAGTCCATGCTGCATCTCCATAAGTCCATGCTGCATCTCCATCAGTTCATGCTCCATCTCCATCAGTCCATGCTGCATCTCCATCAGTCCATGCTCCATCTCCATCAGTCCATGCTCCATCTCCATCAGTCCATGCTGCATCTCCATCAGTCCATGCTGTATCTCCATCAGTCCATGCTGCTCCATCTCCATCAGTCCATGCTGCATCTCCATCAGTCCATGCTGCATCTCCATCAGTCCATGCTCCATCTCCATCAGTCCATGCTCCATCTCCATCAGTCCATGCTGGTCCATCTCCATCAGTCCATGCTCCATCTCCATCAGTCCATGCTGCTCCATTTCCATCAGTCCATGCTCCATCTCCATCAGTCCATGCTGGTCCATCTCCATCAGTCCATGCTCCATCTCCATCAGTCCATGCTGCTCCATTTCCATCAGTCCATGCTCCATCTCCATCAGTCCATGCTGGTCCATCTCCAGTGTAATCCACCCTGTCTCTCTCACACTCTGGCAGTAAGTTCCACACTCCATCACCCTCTGGGAGCGCAAAATATTTTTGTCATCTCTTGTGTAATTACTGTGAATCTGTGCTTAGTTGTTGATCCTCTGCTGAGGAGGTAGCTGGTGGTGTCTCAGTCCACCCCTCATACCCAGTCTCCCCCCCTCCCCCAGGGAAAGTCAGTCCACCCCTCTCACACATTCTCCCCCCCCCCCCCGGGGAAAGTCAGTCCACCCCTCGTACCCAGTCTCCCCCCCCCCCCCCCCGGGAAAGTCAGTCCACCCCTCAAACCCAGTCTCTTCCCCCGGGAAAGTCAGTCCACCCCTCTCACACAGTCTCCCCCCCCCCCGGGAAAGTCAGTCCACCCCTCATACCCAGTCTCCCCCCACCCCCCCCCCGGGAAAGTCAGTCCACCCCACATACCCAGTCCCCCCTCCCACCGGGAAAGTCAGTCCACCCCTCATACACAGTCTCCCCCCCCCCCCCCCCCCCGGGAAAGTCAGTCCACCCCTCTCACACAGTCTCCCCACAACTCCCCCCCCCCCCAGGAAAGTCAGTCCACCCCTCATACCCAGTCTCCTCCCCCGCAGGGAAAGTCAGTCCACCCCTCTCACACAGTCTCCCCACAACTCCCCCTCCCCCGGGAAAGTCAGTCCACCCCTCATACCCAGTCTCCACACAACTCCCCCTCCCCCGGGAAAGTCAGTCCACCCCTCATACCCAGTCTCTCCCCCCCCCCCCCCCGGAAAGTCAGTCCACCCCTCATACCCAGTCTCTCCCCCCCCCCCCCGGAAAGTCAGTCCACCCCTCATACCCAGTCTCTCCCCCCCCCCCCCCCGGAAAGTCAGTCCACCCCTCATACCCAGTCTCTCCCCCCCCCCCCCCCGGAAAGTCAGTCCACCCCTCATACCCAGTCTCGTCTCCCCCCTGGGAAAGTCAGTCCACCCCTCTCACACAGTCTCCCCCCCCGTAGGAAAGTCAGTCCACCCCATAAGTAAGTCAAGACACAGCCTCCCCCCCCCCCACCCGGGAAAGTCAGTCCACCCCTCTCACACAGTCTCCCCCCCCCCATAGGAAAGTCAGTCCACCCCTCATACCCTGTCTCTCCCCCCCCCCCTCCCCGGGAAAGTCAGTCCACCCCTCATACCCAGTCTCTCCCCCCCCCCCCCGGAAAGTCAGTCCACCCCTCATACCCTGTCTCTCCCCCCCCCCTCCCCGGGAAAGTCAGTCCACCCCTCATACCCAGTCTCTCCCCCCCCCCCCCCCGGAAAGTCAGTCCACCCCTCATACCCAGTCTCTCCCCCCCCCCCGGAAAGTCAGTCCACCCCTCATACCCTGTCTCTCCCCCCCCCCCCCCCCCTCCCCGGGAAAGTCAGTCCACCCCTCATACCCAGTCTCCACACAACTCCCCCCCCCCCCCCCCCGGGAAAGTCAGTCCACCCCTCATACCCTGTCTCTCCCCCCCCCTTCCCCGGGAAAGTCAGTCCACCCCTCATACCCAGTCTCCACACAACTCCCCCCCCCCCCCGGGAAAGTCAGTCCACCCCTCATACCCTGTCTCTCCCCCCCCCCCCCCGGGAAAGTCAGTCCACCCCTCATACCCTGTCTCTCCCCCCCCCCCCCCCCCCCCCTCCCCGGGAAAGTCAGTCCACCCCTCATACCCAGTCTCCACACAACTCCCCCCCCCCCCCGGGAAAGTCAGTCCACCCCTCATACCCAGTCTCCACACAACTCCCCCCCCCCCCCGGGAAAGTCAGTCCACCCCTCATACCCAGTCTCCCCCCCCCCCCCCCCCAGGGAAAGTCAGTCCACGCGTCATACACAGTCTATTTTCCAGTCTCACCAATGTCTTTGAAATATCTGCAATCGTGTTAAAACTGTACGGTTATGACCAGGGTTAGACATAAAGTGCTGGAGTAACTCAGTGGGTCAGGAAGCACTGTGGAGGGAAGAAATGGGTGAAGTTTCAGAAAGGTGGCGGCACTGTGACGCAGTGGTTGAGACAGATAAGGTGGCTTCTGCCGCTAGAAACCCGGGTTCCATCCTGACTATGGGTGCTGTCTGTATGGAGTTTGTATGGATAGTTTAGTTCAGTTTAGAGATGCTACAGGGAAAGAAGTCTTTCAGCGCAACGAGTCCACACCGACCAATGATCCCCGCACACTAACACTATCCTACACACTCAAGGGACAATTTACATTTATACCAAGCCAATTAACTTAGAAACCTGTATGTATTTGGAGTGTGGGAAACTATCCTGCACACTCAAGGGACAATTTACATTTATACCAAGCCAATTAACTTAGAAACCTGTATGTATTTGGAGTGTGGGAGGAAACCAAAGGTCTCAGAGAAAACCCACACCGGTCACGGGGAGAACTACAGACTACCACCCATAGTCAGGATCTAACCCGGGTCTCTGGCACTGTAGGTGCTGTAAGGCAGCAACACTACCGTTGCACCACTGTGTCGCCCTTCATGTTCTTCCCGTGACCATCTGGGTTTCCTCAGGGTACTCTGGTTTCCTCCCACATCCCAAAGACTTGCAGGTTTGTAGGTTAGCTGGCCCTCGGTAAACTGTCCCTAGTGTGTGGGAGAGATTGATGGTCGGCGCGGACTCGGTGGGCCGAAGGGCCTGTTTCCACGCTGTATCTCTAAACTAAACTAAACTGAACTAAGGTCGGGATCCTATCCATGCCTGGTTTGATGAAGTGGAGTAGACGATGGGCTGAATGACCTAATTCTGCTCCTATAACTTATGAACTTATGAACAAATTCACCAAGGTAAAACGTCACATATCCACTTTCTCCACAGATGCTGCCTGACCCGCTGAGTTACTCCAGCACTCTGTGAAACGTCACCTATCCACTTTCTCTAGAGATGCTGCCTGACTCGCTGAGTTACTCCAGCACTCTGTGAAACGTCACCTATCCATGTTCTCCACAGACGCTGCCTGACCCGCTGAGTTACTCCAGCACACTGTGTTTTGCTCCGGATTCCAGTTTCCTCAGGGTACTCTGGTTTCCTCCCACATCCCAAAGACTTGCAGGTTTGTAGGTTAGCTGGCCCTCGGTAAACTGTCCCTAGTGTGTGGGAGAGATTGATGGTCGGCGCGGACTCGGTGGGCCGAAGGGCCTGTTTCCACGCTGTATCTCTAAACTAAACTAAACTGAACTAAGGCATGTGCAGTTCTGTGTGCCTACTTGTGGGTGTTCTTGCCCTGCTACACACGAGGTGCGTGACCTCCCACTGCACAGGGTTACACTGCATTAGTAGTTTCACTGCACGACTGACCAGAGCTGCAGGCTGCGGCTTCCATCTGCACTACCCGCACGGCTGGGTTTGATCTGCACGGATGGGCTGTGGTGACCCAGGCTGTTCTGTTTGCAGGGGGCCGATCTGAAGTGCCGACTAACACCCATGACGTCCCTGAGGAGAAGCGTGCTGCAGGGCTGGGGACCGCAGGAGCCGGCTGCATGCCCACCCCCTCCCTTCCTCAAGGACCACAGGACAGAGGGCGATGAGGTACGGAGGAGGTGAAGCTTGCGTCTGTTCCAGCGCCTGGTCTCGGGTCCACATGGTTAACATTGCTGCATGGAGTGTGAGCTGTTACTCTCCATTGGGTACAGTGGATGTGGACAGGATGTTTCCACTAGTGGGAGAGTCTAGGACCAGAGGCCACAGTCTCAGAATAAAAGGACGTTCCTTTAGAAAGGAGATGAGAAGGAATTTCTTTAGTCAGAGGGTGGTGAATCTGTTGGATTCATTGCCACAGACGGCTGTGGAGGCCAAGATGGAGATAGACAGATTCTTGACAAATATGGGTGTCAATGGTTATGGGGAGAAGGCAGGAGAATGGGGTTGAGATGGAAAGATTGATCAGCTATGATGGAATGGTGGAGTAGACGATGGGCAGAATGGTTTGTGTGGTGTGGGGATGGATGGTTTGTGTGGAGATGGATGGTTTGTGTGGAGATGGATGGTTTGTGTGGTGTGGGGATGGACGGTTTGTGTGGTGTGGGGATGGACGGTTTGTGTGGTGTGGGGATGGACGGTTTGTGTGGTGTGGAGATGGATGGTTTGTGTGGTGTGGGGATGGATGGTTTGTGTGGTGTGGGGATGGACGGTTTGTGTGGTGTGGAGATGGATGGTTTGTGTGGTGTGGGGATGGATGGTTTGTGTGGTGTGGGGATGGATGGTTTGTGTGGTGTGGGGATGGATGGTTTGTGTGGAGATGGACGGTTTGTGTGGAGATGGATGGTTTGTGTGGGGATGGATGGTTTGTGTGGTGTGGGGATGGATGGTTTGTGTGGTGTGGGGATGGATGGTTTGTGTGGAGATGGACGGTTTGTGTGGAGATGGATGGTTTGTGTGGTGTGGGGATGGATGGTTTGTGTGGTGTGGGGATGGATGGTTTGTGTGGGGATGGACGGTTTGTGTGGAGATGGACGGTTTGTGTGGTGTGGGGATGGATGGTTTGTGTGGTGTGGGGATGGACGGTTTGTGTGGTGTGGGGATGGACGGTTTGTGTGGTGTGGGGATGGATGGTTTGTGTGGAGATGGACGGTTTGTGTGGGGATGGATGGTTTGTGTGGTGTGGGGATGGATGGTTTGTGTGGGGATGGATGGTTTGTGTGGGGATGGATGGTTTGTGTGGTGTGGGGATGGATGGTTTGTGTGGTGTGGGGATGGATGGTTTGTGTGGGGATGGATGGTTTGTGTGGGGATGGATGGTTTGTGTGGTGTGGGGATGGATGGTTTGTGTGGTGTGGAGATGGATGGTTTGTGTGGTGTGGGGATGGATGGTTTGTGTGGGGATGGATGGTTTGTGTGGGGATGGATGGTTTGTGTGGTGTGGGGATGGATGGTTTGTGTGGTGTGGGGATGGATGGTTTGTGTGGGGATGGATGGTTTGTGTGGGGATGGATGGTTTGTGTGGTGTGGGGATGGACGGTTTGTGTGGAGATGGACGGTTTGTGTGGTGTGGGGATGGATGGTTTGTGTGGAGATGGAGATGGACGAGCAGTTGAGCTACAGGGAGTGGTTGGGTAGGCTAGCACTTTATTCTGTGGTGCACAGGAGGATGAATGGTGATCTTACAGAGGTGTACAAAATCATGAGGGGAATAGATAAGGTGAATGCAGAGTCTTTTATCTAGAGTAGGGGAATCAAGAACCAGAGGACATAGGTTTAAGTTGAGAGGGGAAAGATTAAATGGGAACCTGAGGGGTGGTGGGTGTATGGAACGAGCTGCCAGAGGAGGTGGTTGAGGCTGGGACTGTCACAACATTAAAAAGGCGCTTGGACAGGTACATGGATAGGAGAGGTTTGGTGGGATATGGGCAGGGGTGGGCAAATGGGACCATCTTGATGGGGCATGTTGGTGGGCATGGAGGAGTTGGGCTGAAGGGCCTGTTTCAGTGCTGCATGACTCTCTCAGGTCAGGCCTGGCCTTGGTGCCCTGATGCCGCTGTGTAATTGGCTTTGCAGGCGGATGAAGGTGGTGACTCTGAGGAGGATGGGTGGTGCCGTGCCGACTGCCCGGGGGCTGGTGGTGCCGTGGACCAGTGCCGGCTGGAATTCGCCAGCATGTTCGACACCCTGCACGGCCGGCAGGGAGGACAGGCAGAGCAGCTGGAGGCCAGGTTTGGGCAGCTGCAGAGGGGCGTGCTGCTGGCGTGGAGCCTGGCAGTGTCGGCAAGGGAGGTAGAGGGCAGGGATCTGCTGCTGCACTACACTGTCCGTGCCCTGCTGCAGTTTGCCCGCCTGCTGCCCTTTGCCCCGGCCAGTCTGCCCGGCTCGCTGGCCAGCACTCGGGCCAAGCTGGTGGATAAGGCACTGAGGACAAGCCCCGGCGTCTACCGCACGGTGCAGCTGCTGCGCTACTGCCTGACGGTGCTGCACTGGGACTCGGGCCGCAGGCTTGCACTGGCGCATGCGCTGAGCCTGTGTGCAGGCGTGGTGCAGCTGCTGCTTGCCAGGAGGTTGGGGGCAACACCAGTCTCACAGTCGCTCTTCAGCTCTCTCCGGGTGCTCCAGCTCTCCTCTGCACATCTGAACACGGTGTACAGTCTGCCAGCTGCCCTCCCTGGGAACGCCAGGCTCACCTCACTGCCAGAGCCTGCGTCACAAGCAGCCGGGGACAAGCGCTCATCCCCTGAGCTACCCTCTCACACACTGCACCCTCCACACGCACCATCACACAGGTAAGGACAGCTGGCGACCAGCACTCACTGGCACACACCCTTCATCTACAGGTGCTCCTCAGCTTACCATAGCATTTCGTTCCGAGAAACCCATCGCAAACTGAAAGTATTGTAAGTTGAAATGCATTTAATACACCTGCCCATGTGGCCGTAAGCCAGCTGCAGTCGCTGCCATTTGCACCATCGCAAAGTCAAAGCATTGTAAGCCGGGGAGCACCTGTACTGCACGAGGGCGTTGTGAGGATCAGTGAGCTTTGGGTTCAGGTTTATTACTGTCACGTGTACCGAGGTACAGTGAAACGCTTTGTTCTGCATGCTATCCAATCAAAGCATTAATGACTTGGATGAAGGGATTAAAAGTACCATTAGCAAATTTGCAGATGATACAAAGCTGGGTGGTAGTGTGAACTGTGAGGAAGATGCTATGAGGTTGCAGGGTGACTTGGACAGGTTGTGTGAGTGGGCGGATGCATGGCAGATGCAGTTTAATGTGGATAAGTGTAAGGTTATCCACTTTGGTGGTAAGAATAGGAAGGCAGATTATTATTTGAATGGTGTCAAGTTAGGAAAAGGGGACGTACAACGAGATCTGGGTGTCCTAGTGCATCAGTCACTGAAAGGAAGCATGCAGGTACAGCAGGCAGTGAAGAAAGCCAATGGAATGTTGGCCTTCATAACAAGAGGAGTTGAGTATAGGAGCAAAGAGGTTCTTCTGCAGTTGTACAGGGCCCTAGTGAGACCGCATCTGGAGTACTGTGTGCAGTTTTGGTCTCCAAATTTGAGGAAGGATATTCTTGCTATTGAGGGCGTGCAGCGTAGGTTTACTAGGTTGAATCCCGGAATGGCGGGACTGTCATATGTTGAAAGACTGGAGTGACTAGGCTTGTATACACTGGAATTTAGAAGGATGAGAGGGGATCTTATCGAAACATATAAGATTATTAAGGGGTTGGACACGTTAGAGGCAGGAAACATGTTCCCAATGTTGGGGGAGTCCAGAACCAGGGGCCACAGTTTACAAATAAGGGGTAGGCCATTTAGAACGGAGATGAGAAAAAACTTTTTCAGTCAGAGAGTTGTAAATCTGTGGAATTCTCTGCCTCAGAAGGCAGTGGAGGCCAATTCTCTGAATGCATTCAAGAGAGAGCTAGGTAGAGCTCTTAAGGATATGGGGAGAAGGCAGGAACAGGGTACTGATTGAGAATGATCAGCCATGATTACATTGAATGGAGGTGCTGGCTTGAAGGGCCGAATGGCCTACTCCTGCACCTATTGTCTATTGTCTGTAAAGCAAATTGGATTGGCCGCATTTAGAGTATTGTGTTCAGTTGTGTCACGCTGCCGTAGGAAGGATGTCATCAAGTTAGAAAGAATGCAGAGAAGATTTACGCAGATGTTAGCAGGACTCGAGCTATCGGGAGAGGTTGGGCAGGCTAGTGCTTTATTCCTTGGCGCGCAGGAGGATGAAGGGTGATCTTGTAGAGGTGTCTAAAATCATGAGGGTGAATGCACAAGGTCTTTTGCCCAGGGTAGGGGAATGAAAAACTAGAGGGGAAAGATTTAATGGGAACCTAAGGGGCAACCTTTTCACAAGAGGGTGGTGGGTGTATGAAACAACCTGCCAGAGGAGGCAGTTGAGGCAGATGTTATAACAGAATTTAAAAGGCATTTGGACAGGTACATGGAAGGAAAGGTTTAGAGGGATATGGGGCAAATGCGGGCAGATGGGACTAGTATAGATGGGGCATCTGGGTCCGTGTGGGTAAGTTAGGTCGAAGTACTGTATGATTCTATGACTATACACAAATACAATCATCAAACAACTACAATGGGTAGAGCAAAGGGGAAGATACAGAGTGCAGAATATATTTCTCAGCATTGTAGTGCATCAGTTCCATTGGCAAAGTCCAATGTCCACTATGGGGTAGAGGTAAATTGGAAAGTACCATAGCTTATGGAAGGACCGTTCAGAAGTGTGATAACAGAGGAAGAAACTGTTCCTGAATCTGGTGCACGCTTTCAAGCTTCTAAACCTACCTGACAGGACTGGAGAGTGGAAGCAATGATGGGGGTGTGAATGATCATTGGTAATGTTGGCTGCTGTCCCAAGGCGGTGAGTGTAGGTGGAGTCAATGGTGGGGAGTGTAGGTGGAGTCAATGGTGGGGAGTGTAGGTGGAGTCAATGGTGGGGAGTGTAGGTGGAGTCAGTGGTGGGGAGTGTAGATGGAGTCAGTGGTGGGGAGTGTAGATGGAGTCAGTGGTGGGGAGTGTAGGTGGAGTCAGTGGTGGGGAGTGTAGGTGGAGTCAGTGGTGGGGAGTGTAGGTGGAGTCAGTGGTGGGGAGTGTAGGTGGGGTCAGTGGTGGGGAGTGTAGGTGGAGTCAGTGGTGGGGAGTGTAGGTGGGGTCAGTGGTGGTGAGTGTAGATGGAGTCAATGGTGGGGAGTGTAGGTGGAGTCAATGGTGGGGAGTGTAGGTGGAGTCAATGGTGGTGAGTGTAGATGGAGTCAATGGTGGGGAGTGTAGGTGGAGTCAGTGGTGGTGAGTGTAGATGGAGTCAATGGTGGGGAGTGTGGTCTGTTTGATGGACTGGACTACATCCACAATTCTCTGCAATCTGAGATTGAGAACATTTTAAGCTGTCCCTGAAAATGCGGATATATAGGTTAAGGCTACCTTAATTTGTCAATTTGGTCAGCCAAAGATCCTGTTTGTCTGCTGTACAACTCTTACTCTAAGATGGTGGTGTGAATCAGTCTTGAATCACTGCTGTCCTGATGATTTAGGGAAAAGTTTGGTGGTGGAGTTTGGGTTGGGAATTGGAGGCAGAGGGGTTTGGAGATGGATGGGACACATGACTGGGGGACGGGTTTAGTGACGGACTGGGACTGGGGCAAGGGTTTGCTGAGGGACTTGGGAGACAGGACTAGTGGCAGCGTTTGGTGACGGACTGGGGGAAGGGTTTGGTGATGGACTGGGAGACAGGAGTGGGGGGAGGGGTTGGTGATGAACTGGGAGACAGGAGTGGGGGAGGGGTTGATGATGGACTGGGAGACAGGAGTGGGGGAAGGGGTTGGTGATACTGGGTTCAGTATTGATGTGGATAGAGAACTGGCTTGCAGACAGGAAGCAAAGAGTAGGAATAAATAGGTCCCTTTCAGAATGGCAGGCAGTGACTAGTGGGGTACCGCAAGGCTCAGTGCTGGGACCCCAGCTATTTACAATATATATTAATGATTTGGACGAGGGAATTGAATGCAACATCTCCAAGTTTGTGGATGACACGAAGCTGGGGGGCAGTGTTAGCTGTGAGGAGGATGCTAGGAGGCTGCAAGGTGGCTTGAAGAGGTTAGGTGAGTGGGCAAATGCATGGCAGATGCAGTATAATGTGGATAAATGTGAGGTTGTCCACTTTGGTGGCAAGAACGGGAAAGCAGACTATTATCTGAATGGTGGCCGATTAGGAAAAGAGGAGATGCAACGAGACCTGGGTGTCGTGGTACACCAGGCATTGAAAGTAGGCATGCAGGTGCAGCAGGCAGTTAAGAAAGCGAATGGTATATTGGCATTCATAGTGATGGGATTTGAGTATAGGAGCAGGGAGGTTCTGCTGCAGTTGTACAGGGCATTGGTGAGACCACACCTGGAGTATTGCGTACAGTTTTGGTCTCCTAATCTGAGGAAAGACATTCTTGCCATAGAGGGAGTACAGAGAAGGTTCACCAGATTGATTCCTGGGATGGCAGGACTTTCATATGAAGAAAGACTGGATAGACTCGGCTTGTACTCGCTGGAATTTAGAAGATTATGGGGGGACCTTATAGAAACTTACAAAATTCTTAAGGGGTTGGACAGGCTAGATGCAGGAAGATTGTTCCCGATGTTGGGGAAGTCCAGAACAAGGGGTCACAGTTTAAGGATAAGGGGGAAGTCTTTTAGGACCGAGATGAGAAAGTTTTTTTTCACACAGAGTGGTGAATCTGTGGAATTCTCTGCCACAGAAGGTAGTTGAGGCCAGTTCATTGGCTATATTTAAGAGGGAGTTAGATGTGGCCCTTGTGGCTAAAAGAATCAGGGGGTATGGAGAGAAGGCAGGTACGGGATACTGAGTTGGATGATCAGCCATATCATATCATATCATATATCTACAGCCGGAAACAGGCCTTTTCGGCCCTCCAAGTCCGTGCCGCCCAGTGATCCCCGTACATTAACACTATCCTACACCCACTAGGGACAATTTTTACATTTACCCAGCCAATTAACCTACATACCTGTACGTCTTTGGAGTGTGGGAGGAAACCGAAGATCTCGGAGAAAACCCACGCAGGTCACGGGGAGAACGTACAAACTCCTTACAGTGCAGCACCCGTAGTCAGGATCGAACCTGAGTCTCCGGCGCTGCATTCGCTGTAAAGCAGCAACTCTACCGCTGCGCTACCGTGCCATGATCATATTGAATGGCGGTGCAGGCTTGAAGGGCCGAATGGCCTACTCCTGCACCTATCATATCATATATATACGGCCGGAAACAGGCCTTTTCGGCCCTCCAAGTCCGTGCCGCCCAGCGATCCCCGTACATTAACACTATCCTACACCCACTAGGGACAATTTTTACATTTACCCAGCCAATTAACCTACATACCTGTACGTCTTTGGAGTGTGGGAGGAAACCGAAGATCTCGGAGAAAACCCACGCAGGTCACGGGGAGAACGTACAAACTCCTTACAGTGCAGCACCCGTAGTCAGGATCGAACCTGAGTCTCCGGCGCTGCATTCGCTGTAAAGCAGCAACTCTACCGCTGCGCTACCGTGCCGCCCCATATTTTCTATGTTTCTATGTGGTGGACTGGGAGACAGGAGTGGGGGAAGGGGTTGGTGATGGACTGGGAGACAGGAGTGGGGGAAGGGGTTGGTGATGGACTGGGAGGCAGGAGTGGGGGAAGGGGTTGGTGATGGACTGGGTGACAACTGGGGGAAGGGTTTGGCGATGGAATGGTAGACAGTAGTGGGGGAAGGCTTTGGCAATAGACTGGGAGACAGGAGTAGGGGAAGGGGTTGGTAATGGACTGGGGAAGGGTTTGGTGAGGGACTGGGGGAAGGGGTTGGTGGCGTACTGGGGAAGGGTTTGGCGAGGGACTGAGGAAAGGGTTGGTGACCGACTGGGGAAGGGGTTGGTGACGGACTGGAGGAAAGGTTTGGCAAGGGACTGGGGGACGGGGTTGGTGACGGACTGGGGGAAAGGTTTGGCGAGGGGCGGGGTTGGTGACAGACTGGGGGACGGGGTTGGTGACGGACTGGGGAAGGGGTTGGTGATAGATTGTGGGAAAGGTTTGGTGAGGGTCTGGGGAAGGGGTTGGTGACGGACTGGGGGATGGGGTTGGTGATGGATTGTGGGAAAGGTTTGGCGAGGGACTGGGGGAAGGGGTTGGTGACGGATTG
This sequence comes from Rhinoraja longicauda, assembly GCF_053455715.1. NCBI lineage: Eukaryota > Metazoa > Chordata > Chondrichthyes > Rajiformes > Arhynchobatidae > Rhinoraja > Rhinoraja longicauda. The sequence goes on along the minus strand of NC_135955.1, from coordinate 1,436,397 downwards.
TGGGAAAGGTTTGGTGATGGATTGTGGGAAAGGTTTGGCGAGGGACTGGGGGACGGGGTTGGTGACGGACTGGGGACGGGGTTGGTGATGGATTGTGGGAATGGTTTGGCGAGGGACGGGGGGAAGGGGTTGGTGGCGGACTGGGGGAAGGGTTTGGTGAGGGAGGGTTTTGAGGCAAAATTGTTAAGGGATTGTTGTGTGACGTTGTAATGTCTCTGGTTGGTGCAGGCTGGTGTCGATGTGGAGACTATTGTACCAACATGTGGTGCGGCACCATTCCCATGTGCAGACGCTGCCAACACAGTGGAGCAGAGGCAGTTCCAGGAGGAAGCTGGCACGGGAGGTGGCTCTGCTGACGTCAGTCCTTGCCCAGACTCAGGCAGCTCTGCAGGAGATGGGGGAGAGACTGGGCCCTCAGCGGCAGCTCACATCCCTCATGGGTAAGGCAGTTATAGAGCAGCAGAACCAGGAGACAGCCTGTAAATACACACTGGAAGCAGGCAGCAGGTCTGGGAGCACTGGAGAGAGGAAGGGAAGGAATGCTTAGGCTAAAAGCCTGTCAACCTGATCTCTGGCTAGTCTATCACCATTCACAGCATCTGCCCCAACATAGAACATGGAACAGTGCAGGAGGAATGTGTGATGTTGCGTGTGGAGACCCTTTAGACCTGAAACATCTCGACCCGAAATGTCACCCATTCCTTCGATCGAGAGATGCTGCTTATCCCATTGAATTTTTCCGGAATTTTGTATCTTTAGTGCAAACCAGCATCTGCAGTTCCTTCCTACACATGGCACAGAACAGCACAGGAACAGGCCCTTCGGCCCCCAATGTCCGTGCCGAACATGATACCAAGTTCTACCATTCTCCTTTGCCTGCACATGATCCATATCCCTCCATTCCCTGCATATCCATGTGCCGATCTAAAAGCCTCTTAAACACCACTATCGTATCTGCCTTCACCACCACCACATGTTCCAGGCACTCGCCATCCTCTATGTAAAAAAACGTGCCCCGCACATAGAGTCATAGAGTGATACAGTGTGAAAACAGGCCCTTCATAGAGTCACAGAGTGATACAGTGTGGAAACAGGCCCTTCATAGAGTCATAAAGTGATACAGTGTGGAAACAGGCCCTTCATAGAGTCACAGAGTGATACAGTGTGGAAACAGGCCCTTCAGCCCAATAGCCCACACCGGCCAACAGTGTCCCAGCTACACGAGTCCCACTTGCCTGCGCTTGGTCCATATCCCTCCAAACCTGTCCTATCCATGTACCTGTCCAACTGTTTCTTAAACGATGGGATAGTTCCAGCCTCAACTACCTCCTCTGCCAGCTCGTTCCATACACCCACCACCCTTTGTGTGAAAAAGTTACCCCTCGGATTCCTATTCAATCTTTTCCCTTTCACCTTGAGCCTATGTCCTCTGGTCCTCGATTCCCCTTCTCTGGGCAAAAGACTCTGCATCTACCCGATCTATTCCTCTCATGATTTTGTACACCTCTATAAGATCTCCCCTCATCCTCCTGCAGTCCATGGAATAGAGACCCAGCCTGCTCAACCTCTCCCTGTAGCCCACACCCTCTAGACCTGGCAACATCCTCGTAAATCTTTTCTGAACCCTTTCAATGCTGACAATATCTTTCCGATAACATGGTGCCCAGAACTGAATACATTATTCCAAATGCGGTCTCACTAACGTCTTGAACAACTGCAACATGACCTCCCAACTTCTTTACTCACTACTCTAACTGATGAAGGCCAAAGTGCCAAAAGCCTTTTTGACCATCTTATCTACCTGCGACTCGACCTTCAAGGAACCATGCACCTGTACTCCTAGATCCCTCTGCTCTACAACACTACCCAGAGGCCTACCATTCACTGTGTAGGTCCTGCCCTTGTTCGACGTCCCAAAATGCAACACCTCACACTGCTCTGTATTAAATTCCATCAACCATTCCTCCGCCCACCTGGCCAATCGATCCAGATCCTGCTGCAATCGTTTACAACCATCTTCACTATCTGCAAAACCACTCACTTTTGTATCATCAGCAAACTTGCTAATCTTGCCCTGTATGTTTGATCATTGATGTAGATGACAAACAGTAATGGGCCCAGCACCAAACCCTGACGCACACCACTAGTCACAGGCATCCAGTCTGAGAAGCAACCTTCCACCATCACCCTCTGCTTCCTTCCCTGGAGCCAATTTGCTATCCATGCAGCTATCTCTCCTTGGATCCCATGCGATCTAACCTTCCAGAGCAGCCTACCATGCGGAACCTTGTCGAACGCCTTACTGAAGTCCGTGTACACAACATCTACAGCTCTGCCCTCATCAACCTTTTTGGTCACGTCTTCAAAAAAATCAATCAGATTGTGAGACACAACCTCCCACGTACAAAACCATGCTGACTGTCCCTAATCATCCTTGCCCATCCAAATGCCTGTATATCCTATCCCTCAGAGTACTCTCCAGTAACTTACCAACTACAGATGTTCTCACTGGCCTATAGTTCCCAGCATTTTCCCTGCAGCACTTCTTGAAAAGAGGCACAACATTTGCCCCCCTCCAGTCTTCCGGCACCTCTCCTGTATTTAAGGACGACTCATAAATTTCAACCAGGGTTCCCGCAATTTCCTCTCCAGTTTTGCGCAATGTCCTCGGATATATCAGATCAGGCCCTGGAGATTTGTCTATCTTCAAACACGACAGTGCCTTCAGTACTTCTTCGACAGTAACCCTGACTGCTCTCAAGACACTTCCAGTGACTGCTCCAATTTCCTCCATCCTACTGTCTTTCTCCTCGGTAAATACCTCTTTGAGGTGACCGCTTTGATTCCAGAGAGGTCCCACTCTCTCTCTAGTCACCTTTTTCCCCCTTATGTAATTATAAAATCTTTTGGGATTGTCCTTAATGCTTCCTGCCAGAGCTATCTCCTGGCCTCTTTTTGCCCTTCTGATTTCCTTTTTTAGTTTACTCCTTAGTTCCCAAAACTCCTCCAGGGATGCACTTGATCCCAGCTGCCTATACCTGTCCCTATGCATCCTTCTTGTTTTTGGGCCAACGTCTCAATTTCCCATGTCAGCCAAGCTTCCTTACGTTTGCCTGCTTTGCCCTTCACTCTAACGGGGACGTACATAACCTGAGCTTTCTTCAGTACATTTTTAAAAACATCCCACTTGGCCGATGTTCCTTTCCCCTCAAATAACCTGCTCCAGTCAACTTGAGCGAGACCTTCTCTCATACCCTCAAAGTTGGCCTTACCCCAGCTGAGCATTTTAACACGTGGACCCTCTCCGTCCCTATCCATAACTATCTGAAACTTAATCAACCCAACTTCCCAATACTAGATCCAGCGTTGCCCTCTCACATGTGGGGGTCTCCACATACTGCTTGAGAAAACTCCTCAACACTTTTGAGGAATTGCCCCCCATCTGAATCCTTCACGCTATGATTTTCCCAGTCTATATTGGGAAAGTCAAAATCCCCGACCACAACAACCTTATTGACCTGCAGCTGTCTGCAATCTCCCGGCATATTTATTCTTCCAGTTCCCGTTGGCTATTCGGGGGTCTGCAGTACACCCCCAACAAGGTGATCATCCCTTTCTTGTTCAGGGTCTCGACCCGAAACGTCACCCATTCCTTCTCTCCTGAGATGCTGCCTGACCTACTGAGTTTGTGAAGAAATCCCTTTCTTGTTCCTCAGCTCCACCCATAAAACCTCACTAGCCGAACCGTCTGTAATGTCACCTCTGAACACAGCCGTGACATCCTCCTTAACCAACAATGCAACTCCCCCCCTTCCCTTTTACCCTCACCCCTGTTTCTCCTGAAGCTCCTGTACCCCGGAACATTGAGCTGCCAGTCCTGCCCTGCCCCTCCCTTAACCATGTTTCAGTCATGGCTACAACATCCCAGTCGCTCGTACCTATCCATGCCCTAAGCTCATCTGCCTTCCCTGTCAGGCCCCTTGCATTAATATATGTGCAGTTTAAACCAACCCTCCTTCCTCGCTCCCCGCCTTTCACCCGCCTATTCTGTCCACTAACCTTTCCCACACCACCCTCCATACCAACTTCTAGCCTCTCTGTGCCTCTGCCCTATATGAGATCCCACCCCCTGCCAATCTAGTTTAAACCCTCACGTGTAGCATTGGCAAACCTGCCCGGTAGGATGTTGGTCCCCATCCAGTTCAGGTACAACCCGTCCCTTTTATACAGGTCACCCCAACCCCGGAAGAGATCCCAATGATCCAAAAATCTGAATTCCTGCCCTCTGCACCAACTCCTCAGCCACACATTCATTCCCCCTATCTTCCTATTCTGACCTTCAGTAGCACGAGGTACTGGAAGCAATTCTGAGATCACTACCTTGCAGGTCCTGCTTTTCAGTCTTCTGTCCAATTCCGTATATTCTTGTTGCAGAACCTCCTTCGTCTTCCAACCTCTATCATTTGTGTCAACGTGCACAACAACCTCCATCACTCTTGAGGATGCCGTGCAGCCGCTCTGAGACATCCTGGACCCTGGCACCAGGGAGGCAACACACCTTCCTGGAGTCCCGCCTACTGCCGCAGAATCTCCTGTCTGCACCTCTGACAATGGAGTCTTCCACCACTATGGCTCTGCCTGACGTCACTCTTCCCCGTTGAGCCTCGACACCAGAGTTGTAATCACAGCCCTGGCCACCACTCAATCTTGTCATGTCATCCACTCCCATGAGGTGCACCTGTTTTCAGTAGGTACAGCCACCTTCACTCACACACCTTCGCTCTTCGTTGATGTGATAACCTCACTGAAGGTCTTGTTCAGGAAACTCGTTTTCCCGGAAGACCCTGAGGTCATCCAGCTGCGTCTCCAGTTCCCCACCACGGTCATTCATAGAAACATAGACAACAGGTGCAGGAGGAGGCCATTCGACCCTTCAAGCCAGCACCGCCATTCATTGTGATCATGGCTGATCATCCACAATCAGTAACCCGTGCCTGCCTTCTCCCCATATCCCTTGATTCCACTAGCCCCTAGAGCTCTTTCTAACTCTCTCTTAAATCCATCCAGTGATTTGGCCTCCACTGCCCTCTGTGGCAGAGAATTCCACAAATTCACAACTCTCTGGGTGAAAAAGTTTCTTCTCACCTCAGTTTTAAATGGCCTCCCCTTTATTCTAAGACTGGCCCCTGGTTCTGGACTCGCCCAACATTGGGAACATTTTTCCTGCATCTGGAGCTGCTTCAGGAGCTGCACTTGGACACAACTTCTGTAGGAGTAGTTTCCAGAAGCACCAGCGGTGTCCCTGAATTCCCACATCCTGCAGCAAACACACTGTGCCAACTTGCCTGCCATTTCTCCAATGGGCAAAAATCACACAGTTTGAATCGTGTGGCCTCCTCGCCTCGCTCGGCCTCCTCGCCGAAGACTCTCCAGCCAAAGACTCACAATTTTCTCACCACGGCACTTCACCTCAACAAGGCCCTCCGCCTCAGCTGCACTGCTTTATCTGTTACCTAATCAACTACTTTAGGGCTAATTTGAAAATTACTCCACCCTGGGCCTTTGGTGCTCTTTTAAAATCTTCTTTCCCTCTGACTCACCTACTTCAGCCAATACTCGCTCTCACTGCTTCTAGCTGCTGCTTCTCTCCGACGTCACGGTAAACATCTCCTTTAAACTTTGCCTCTCTCATCTTCAAATGATGCTTTTAGTATTTGACATTTCCACCCTCAGAAAATGGTTCTGACTGTACGTTATCAATGCCTCTTATCATTTTATATATTTCTATCTGGTCTCCCCTCAACCTCTGATCTGCCAGAGAAAATAATCCAAGTCTGTCCAACCTCTCCCTGCAGTTAATGCCCTCTAATAGAGGTATCATTCTGGTAAACTCCCTCTGCACCCTATCCAAACGCTCCACATCCTTGTGTTGCAGTGACCAGAACTGCACCTAATGTGGCCTAACCAAAGTCCTAAAGAGCTGCATCATTACTTCCTGACTCTTGTACTCCAGTGCTGGAGTAACACAGCGGGTTAGGAAGCATCTCTGGAGAATATGGGTAGGTGACGTTTCACAGAGTGCTGGAGTAACTCAGCGGGTCAGGCAGCATCTGTGGAGAACATGGATAGGTGATGTTTCACAGAGTGCTGGAGTAACTCAGCGGGTCAGGCAGCATCTGTGGAGAACATGGATAGGTGACGTTTCACAGAGTGCTGGAGTAACTCAGCGGGTCAGGCAGCATCTGTGGAGAACATGGATAGGTGACGTTTTGCGTCGGGACTCTTGTTCAGACAGATTGTGGTGGTGGGGGGAGAAGGCTGGAAGAGAGGAGTGGGCGGGACAAATCTTGGCAAGTGATAGATGGCTACAGATGAGAGTGTTTGATAGGCAGATGGCTGGACAAAGGCCAGATATGAAAAGAGATAAGGATAGAAGAAGTGTGAGTTGTGAGGGTGGGCAGGTAAGAAGGGGGGGGTGTTGTAGGTTAGTTATTAAAATTGGAGAATTCAATGTTCCTAATGTAAGCTGCCCGAGTGGATCTGGTGCCACAGCACCATATAGTCTAGACATAGCTGTACAGCACAAAGAAGGGCCCTTCAGCCCAGCATGTCCATGCCAACCACATTGGCATACCTGGGTGGTCTCATTTGCCTGCATCTGACCCATCATTATGTTTGGCCTTTATTATAGTTTTGCATGTTATCCAAACAGATCAGATAATTCTATACATAAACACAATCAAGTCAAATCAAACTCAAGTGGCATTTCCCTCCCAACTCTTCCTGTCGATATACCAGCAGTTATTTGGATAGGAAAGTGTGCAGTGGATAGAGCTGCTGCCTTATAGCGCCAGAGACCCAGCTTTGATCCTGACTATGGGTGCTGTTCGTATGGAGTTTGTACGTTCTCCCCGTGACTTGCGTGGGTTTCCTCCAGGATCTCCGGTTTCCACTCCCACTACAAAGATGTGGGTTTGTAGGCTAATTGGCTTAGTATAATTGTAAATTGTCCCCAGTGTGTGTGGGATAGTGTTAGTGTGCGGGGATTGCTGGTTGGCGGTTGGTGTGGATGCAGTGGGCTGAAGGGCTTGCCCAGTGGGCTAGCCTGTCTATGACCCACGCCCTGTAGTGGTCAGGTGTTGAACGGACCAGGCTGCGATAGGCCAGCGTTCCGGCCCACCTTATACCAGGCAACAGGACAGGTGTTTCACAGCGGTGTTTCTCCCTGCAGGTGAGGAGAGCTTCCTGATGGGTGCATACCTGGAATCGGTGCAGACCTGGAGGGCAGCCCTGTGGGAGGAGCGGGGCAGAGGTAGGTGGATAGCCTGCTCCCCACCCTGGGGCTCTGGAAGCTTGGTCGTATCCAGCGTGGGACACTCCCACTGGAACACTCTTCTCCCCATCTGAGCTGGGAAACACCAACTGGAGCCCTCTTCTCTGCCCAACCCTCTCCCCATTTGCCTTGCTTCCCTTCCTGTCTGTCTTCCCGCAAACACTTCCTGTGTGTCAGCTGTCGCATTGAGCAGTCACAGAGTGATACCGCACGTGAATAGGCCCTCTGGCTAAATTCATCCAAGCTAGTCCCATTTATCCGCATTTACCCCATATCCCGGTAAACCTTTCCAATCCATGTACCTGTCCAAATATCTTCTAAGTATTGTTACAGTACCTGCCACAACTACCTCCTCCGGCAGCTCGATCCATATAGCCACCAACTTCTGTGGGTGAAAATGTTGCCCCTCAGGTTCTTTTTAATTTTTTCCTCCTTTCACCTTAAACCAGTGTCCTCTGGTTCTTGATTCCCTTATCGTGGATGAGACTGTGCATTCACTCCAAATGTTCCCCTCATGATACACCTCTATAAGATGATCCTTCAGCCTTCTGCGCCAAGGAATAAAGTCCTAGCCTGCTCAACCTCTCCCAATAGCTCAGGCCCTCGAGTCCTGGAAACATTCTCGTAAATCTTCTCTGCACTCTTTCCATTTTAACACCATCCCTCCTACAGCAGGATGACCAAAACTGAGCACAATACTCCCAAGTGTGCCCTCAGCAACGCCCTGTACAACTGCAACATAACGAGCCAATTTCTACACTCAACACCCTGCCTTGACCTGCCTATTGGCCTGTGACTCCACTGCACCTGCACTCCTAGATCCCTCTGATCTACAAGACTCCCTATCCACCTGTGACACCACTTTCATGGAAATATGTTCCAACATCCCTCTGCTCCACCACACTCCCTAACTACCTGTGGCGCCACTTTCAGGGAACTGTGTACCTGTACTCCTAAATCCCTAAATCCCTAAAGCCTGAAGAAAGGTCTTGACCCGAAACGTTACTCATTCCTTCTCTCCAGAGATGCTGCCTGCCCCGCTGAGTTACTTCAGCTTTCTGTGTTTATCTCCTAGATTCTTCTGCTCTACAACACTCCCTATCAATCCATAACTCAATTTTCAGTGAACTATCTACCTACTAGATCCCTCTATTGTACAGCAGTCATTGGTGCGTTTCTATTGCAGAGGGCAGGAGACTGGTTTACCTGCAGACCAGGTACAGCCTGGCCATTCTCTACACTCACCTCTACCTGTACAACCTGCGTGCTGCACTGGACCTTGGGGGGCAGCTGGTGAAGCAGCTGCTCAGAGCGGAGCCCACAGACGGAGCCCCAGGTGAGGTAGCACTGGGGGTTGGCTGGCAGTCAGCTGCGGCATTGCAGATATTCTGGACAGTGCGTGCACTGGGGTAGTTAATGTGCTCACAAGGGCATGTAGTGTAGGCACGAGGGGCAGTTAATGCATTCACCGGGGCATGTAGTGTGTGCACTGGGGCAGTTATCGGGATGCATCACAGCTTGGTTTGGGACCAATCTCCCTTCCATTGACTCCAGTTACACCCCACGCTGCGTCGGCAAGGCCAGCAGCATGATCAAGGAGGAGTCACACCCCGGCCACTCCCTCTCCTCCCCTCTCCCATCAGGCAAAAGGTACAGAAGTGTGAAAACGCACACCTCCACATTCAGTGACTTCTTCCCAACTGTTATCGGGCAACTGAACCATTCTAGCACAACTAGAGAGCTGTCCTGAACTACTATCTACCACATTGGTGACCCTCGGACTATTCTTGATCGGAATTCCTTGCCTTTACATTGCACTAACACTTCTTAAACATTGGGATAGTCCCAGCCTCAACTACCTCCTCTGGCAGCTTGTTCCACACACCCACCACCCTTTCAGTCTGAAGAAGGGTCTCGACCCGAGACATCCTCAGTCTGAAGAAGGGTCTCGACCCGAAACATCACCCATTCCCTCTCTCCTAGATGCTGCCTGACTTGCTGAGTTACTCCAGCATTTTGTGATACCCTTTCTGTGAAAAAGTTACTCCAAAGATTCCTATTAAATCTTTTCCCCTTCACCTTAAACCAATATCCTCTGGTCCTCGATTCACCTACTCTGGGTAAGAGACTCTGTGCATCTACCCGATCTATTCCTCTCATGATCTTATACACCTTTATAAGATCTCCCCTTGTAATCCTGCGCTCCAAGGAATAGACTCCCAGCCTACTCAACCTCTCCCGAAAGCTCAGACGAACAGCCTACTCAACCTCTCCCTATTTAGTGTGCACGTGGGGGCATTAATTCCCATGGTGCAGGGCCTTCAGTGTGCACACGGTCAGACGATAGCTGTGTGTGTGTGTGTGTTGGGGGGGTTGTGTGTGTTGGGCGGTGGTAACTGTTGGGGGGGGGGTTGTGTGTGTTGGGCGGTGGTAGCTGTGTGTGTGTGTGTTGGGGGGGGTTGTGTGTGTTGGGCGGTGGTAACTTGGGGGGGTTGTGTGTGTTGGGCGGTGGTAGCTGTGTGTGCGTGTGTTGGGCGGTGGTAACTGTGGTGGGGGGGTGTGTTACGCGGTGCTAACTGTTGGGGTTAACTGTGGGGGGGTGTGTGTGTTGGGCGGCGGTAACTGTTGGGGGATGTGTGTTGGGGGTGTGTGTGTTGGGGGGTGTGTGTTGGGGGTGTGTGTTGGGATGTGTGTTGGGGGGGTGTTGGGGTGTGTCTGTTGGGGGGTGTCTGTGTTGGGGGGGGTGTGTGTGTTGGGGAGTGGTAACTGTGTTGGGGGTGTGGTGTGTTGGAGGGGTGTGTGTGTTGGGCGGTGGTAACTGTGTGTTGGGGGAGTGTGTGTGTTGGGGTGTGTGTGTATTGGGGGGTGTTTGTGTTGGGCGGTGGTAACTGTTGGGGGGGATGTGTGTGTTGGGCGGTGGTAACTGTGTTGGGGGTGTGTGTGTTGGGGGTGTGTGTGTGTTGGGGGGGTGTGTTGGGCGGTGGTAACTGTGTTGGGCGGTGGTAACTGTGTGTTGGGGTGTGTTGGGCTGGACGATGGCAACTCTGTGTTGGGCGTGGGGGTTGGACGTGGCTGGGCGGTGGTAACTGTTGGGGGGGTGTGTGTGTGGATGTGTGTGTTGGGGTGTGTGTGTGTGTGTTGGGGGGTGTGTGTGTTGGGGGTGTCTGTTGGGCGGTGGTAACTGTTGGGGGGATGTGTGTGTTGGGCGGTGGTATCTGTGTGTTGGGGGTGTGTGTGTTGGGGGGGTTGTAACTGTGTTGGGCGGTGGTAACTGTGTGTTGGGGTGTGTGTGGGGCTGGGAGATGGTAACTGTGTTGGGCGGGGGGGTTGGACGTGGCTGGGCGGTGGTAACTGTGTTGGTGGGGGTGTGTGTGTTGGGGGGTATGTGTGTTGGTGGGGGTGTGTGTGTTGGGCGGTGGTAACTGTGTAGGGGGGTGTGGGGCTGGGAGATGGTAACTGTTGGGTGTGTGTTGGGTGGTGGTAACAGTGTGTTGGGGGGGTGTTTGTTGGGGGTGTGTGTGTGTGGGGGGTGTTTGTTGGGGGGTGTTTGTTGGGCGGTGGTAACTGTTGGGGGGTGTGTGGGGCTGGGAGGTGGCAACTCTGTGTTGGGCGGGGGGGGTGTATGCTGGGGGGTGTGTGTGTTGGGCGGTGGTAACTGTGTTGGGGGGGTGTGTGTGTTGGGGGGGTGTGTGTGTTGAGGGGGGGTGTTGGGCGGTGGGGCTGGGCTATGGCAACTCTGTGTTGGGCGGGGGGGTTGGACGTGGCTGGGCGGTGGTAACTGTGTTTGGGTGAGTGTGGGGCTGGGATGTGGTAACTGTGTGTTAGGGGGGTGTGTGTGTTGGGGGGGTGTGTTGGGCGGTGGTAACTGTGTTGGGGTGTGTTGGGCTGGACGATGGCAACTCTGTGTTGGGCGTGGGGGTTGGACGTGGCTGGGCGGTGGTAACTGTGTTGGGGGGGTGTGTGTGTTGGGGGTGTGTGTTGGGCGGTGGTAACTGTGTTGGGGGTGTGTGTTGGGGGGTGTGTGTGTTGGGGGGTGTGTGTGTTGGGGTGTGTGTGTGTGTTGGGGTGTGTGTGTGTTGGGGGTGTCTGTTGGGCGGTGGTAACTGTGTTGGGGGGGATGTGTGTGTTGGGCGGTGGTATCTGTGTTGGGTGTGTGTGTTGGGGGGGTTGTAACTGTTGGGCGGTGGTAACTGTGTATTGGGGGGGGGTTGGACGTGGCTGGGCGGTGGTAACTGTGTTGGTGGGGGTGTGTGTGTTGGGGGGGTGTGTTGGGCGGTGGTAACAGTGTGTTGGGGGGGTGTGTGTGTTGGGGGGGTGTGTGTGTTGGGGGGGTGTGTGTGTTGGGGGTGTGTGTTGGGGGGGTGTGTGTGTTGGGGGGGGTGTGTGTTGGGGGTGTGTGTGTGTTGGGGGGGGTGTGTTGCGTGGTGGTAACTGTTGGGGGGTGTGGGGCTGGGAGGTGGCAAATCTGTGTTGGGCGGGGGGTTGTATGTTGGGGGGTGTGTGTGTTGGGCGGTGGTAACTGTGTTGGGGGGGTGTGTGTGTTGGGGGGGTGTTTTGGGCGGTGGTAACTGTTGGGGTGTGGGGCTGGGCGATGGTAACTCTGTGTTGGGCGCGGGGGTTGGACGTGGCTGGGCGGTGGTAACTGTTGGGGTGAGTGTGGGGCTGGGAGGTGGTAACTGTGTGTTGGGGGGGTGTGTGTTGGGGGGTGTGTGTTGGGCGGTGGTAACTGTGTTGGGGGGGGTGTGTGTTGGGGGGGTGTGTTGGGCGGTGGTAACTGTGTGTTGAGGTGTGTTGGGCTGGACGATGGCATCTCTGTTGGGCGTGGGGGTTGGACGTGGCTGGGCAGTGGTAACTGTGTTGGGGGTGTGTGTGTGTTGGGGGGGTGTGTGTTGGGGGGTGGTAACTGTGTTGGGGGGTGTGTGTGTTGGGGTGTGTGTGTTGGGGGGTGTGTGTGTTGGGATGTGTTTGTGTTGGGGGTGTGTGTGTGTGTTGGGGTGTGTGTGTGTTGGGGGTGTCTGTGTTGGGCGGTGGTAACAGTGTTGGGGGGGGGATGTGTGTTGGGCGGTGGTATCTGTGTGTTGGGGGGTTGTAACTGTGTGTTGGGATGTGTGGGGCTGGGAGATGGTAACTGTGTTGGGCGGGGGGGTTGGACGTGGCTGGGCGGTGGTAACTGTGTGTAGGGGGGTGTGTGGGGCTGGGAGGTGGTAACTGTGTGTAGGGGGGTGTGTGGGGCTGGGAGGTGGTAACTGTGTGTTTTGGGGGTGTGTGTGTTGGGGTGTGTTGGGCGGTGGTAACTGTGTTGGGGGGTGTGTGTGTTGGGGGGGTGTGTGTGTGTTGGGGGTGTGTGTGTGTTGGTGGTGTGTGTGTGTTGGGGGTGTGTGTGTGGGGGGTGTGTGTGTTGGGGGAGGTGTGTGTGTTGGGGGGGTGTGTGTTGGGGGGGGTGTGTGTTGGGCGGTGGTAACTGTGTTGGGGGGTGTGTATGGCTGGGAGGTGGCAACTCTGTGTTGGGCGTGGGTTGTATGTTGGGGGGGGTGTGTTGGGCGGTGGTAACTGTTGGGGGGGGTGAGCGTGTAGGGGGGGGTGTGTTGAGCGGTGGTAACTGTTGGGGTGTGGGGCTGGGCGATGGCAACTCTGTGTTGGGCGCGGGGGTTGGTCGTGGCTGGGCGGTGGTAACTGTGCTGGGGTGAGTGTGGGGCTGGGCGGTGGTAACTCTGTGTTGGGGTGTGGGGCTGGGAGGTGGTAACTGTGTGTTGGAGGGGTGTGTGTGTTGGGGGGTGTGTGTTGCGCGGTGGTAACTGTGTTGGGGGGGTGTGTGTTGGGGGGGTGTGTTGGGCGGTGGTAACTGTTGGGATGTGTTGGGCTGGACGATGGCATCTCTGTTGGGCGTGGGGGTTGGACGTGGCTGGGCGGTGGTAACTGTGTTGGGGGGTGTGTGTGTTGGGGTGTGTGTGTGTTGGGATGTGTTTGTGTTGGGGGTGTGTGTGTGTGTTGGGGGGTGTGTGTGTGTTGGGGGTGTCTGTGTTGGGCGGTGGTAACTGTTGGGGGGGATGTGTGTGTTGGGCGGTGGTATCTGTGTGTTGGGGGTGTGTGTGTTGGGGGGGTTGTAACTGTTGGGCGGTGGTAACTGTGTGTTGGGATGTGTGGGGCTGGGAGATGGTAACTGTGTTGGGCGGGGGGGTTGGACGTGGCTGGGTGGTGGTAACAGTGTTGGTGGGGGTGTGTGTGTTGGGCGGTGGTAACTGTGTGTAGGGGGGTGTGTGGGGCTGGGAGGTGGTAAATGTGTTGGGGGGTGTGTGTTGGGCGGTGTTAACTGTGTTTTGGGGGTGTGTGTGTTGGGGGGGTGTGTTGGGCGGTGGTAACAGTGTGTTGGGGGGTGTGTGTGTTGGGGGTGTGTGTGTGTTGGGGGTGTGTGTGTTGGGGGGGGTGTGTGTGTTGGGGGGGTGTGTTGGGCGGTGGTAACTGTTGGGGTGGGGCTGGGCGATGGCAACTCTGTGTTGGGCGGGGGGTTGGACGTGGCTGGGCGGTGGTAACTGTGTTGGGGGGGTGTGTGTGTTGGGGGGGTGTGTGTGTTGGGGGGGTGTGTGTGTTGGGGGGGTGTGTGTGTTGGTGGGGTGTGTTGGGCGGTGGTAACTGTTGGGGTGTGGGGCTGGGCGATGGCAACTCTGTGTTGGGCGGGGGTTTGGACGTGGCTGGGCGGTGGTAACTGTGTTGGGGGGTGTGTGTGTTGGGCGGTGGTAACTATGTGTTGGGGTGTGTGTGGGGCTGGGAGGTGGTAACTGTTGGGGGGGTGTGTGTGTTGGGGGGGGTGTTGGGCGGTAGTAACTGTGTGTTGGGGGGTGTGTGTGTTGGGGGGGTGTGTGTGTTGGGGGTGTGTGTGTTGGGGTGTGTGTGTATTGGGGGTGTCTGTGTTGGGCGGTGGTAACTGTTGGGGGGGATGTGTGTGTTGGGCGGTGGTATCTGTGTGTTGGGAGTGTGTGTTGGGGGGTTGTAACTGTTGGGCGGTGGTAACTGTGTTGGGGTGTGTGTGGGGCTGGGAGGTGGTAACTGTGTTGGGCGGGGGGGTTGGACGTGGCTGGACGGTGGTAACTGTGTGTTGGTGGGGGTGTGTGTGTTGGGGGGTGTTAACTGTGTTTTGGGGGTGTGTGTGTGTTGGGGGGTGTGTTGGGCGGTGGTAACTGTGTTGGGGGGGTGTTGAGCAGGGCGATGGCAACTGTTGGGCGGGGGGGTTGGGCGTGGCTGGGCGGTGGTAACTGTGTGTTGGGGTGTGTGGGGCTGGGCGATGGCCACTCTGTTGGGCGGGGTGTTGGACGTGGCTGGGCGGTGGTAACTGTGTTGGGCGTGGGGGTTGGGCGCTGGACACTCTGTGTTGGGCGGGTTGTTGGGCGTGGCTGGGCGATGGCCACTCTGTGTTGGGCGGGGGTGTTGGAGGTGGCTGGGCGGTGGTAACTGTGTTGGTGGGGGTGTGTGTGTTGGGCGGTGGTAACTGTGTGTAGGGGGGTGTGTGGGGCTGGGAGGTGGTAAATGTGTTGGGGGGTGTGTGTTGGGCGGTGTTAACTGTGTTTTGGGGGTGTGTGTGTTGGGGGGGTGTGTTGGGCGGTGGTAACAGTGTGTTGGGGGGGGTGTGTGTGTTGGGGGGGGGTGTGTGTGTGTTGGGGGTGTGTGTGTTGGGGGGGGTGTGTGTTGGGGGGGGTGTGTTGGGCGGTGGTAACTGTGTTGGGGTGTGGGGCTGGGCGATGGCAACTCTGTGTTGGGCGGGGGGTTGGACGTGGCTGGGCGGTGGTAACTGTGTTGGGGGGTGTGTGTGTTGGGGGGGTGTGTGTGTTGGGGGGGTGTGTGTGTTGGTGGGGTGTGTTGGGCGGTGGTAACTGTTGGGGTGTGGGGCTGGGCGATGGCAACTCTGTGTTGGGCGGGGGGTTGGACGTGGCTGGGCGGTGGTAACTGTGTTGGGGGGTGTGTGTGTTGGGCGGTGGTAACTATGTGTTGGGGTGTGTGTGGGGCTGGGAGGTGGTAACTGTTGGGGGGGGTGTGTGTGTTGGGGGGGTGTTGGGCGGTAGTAACTGTGTTGGGGGGTGTGTGTGTTGGGGGGGTGTGTGTGTTGGGGGTGTGTGTGTTGGGGTGTGTGTGTATTGGGGGTGTCTGTGTTGGGCGGTGGTAACTGTTGGGTGGAATGTGTGTGTTGGGCGGTGGTATCTGTGTGCTGGGAGTGTGTGTTGGGGGGTTGTAACTGTGTTGGGCGGTGGTAACTGTGTTGGGGTGTGTGTGGGGCTGGGAGGTGGTAACTGTGTGTTGGTGGGGGTGTGTGTGTTGGGGGGTGTTAACTGTGTGTTTTGGGGGTGTGTGTGTGTTGGGGGGTGTGTTGGGCGGTGGTAACTGTTGGGGGGGTGTTGAGCAGGGCGATGGCAACTGTTGGGCGGGGGGGTTGGGCGTGGCTGGGCGGTGGTAACTGTGTGTTGGGGTGTGTGGGGCTGGGCGATGGCCACTCTGTTGGGCGGGGTGTTGGACGTGGCTGGGCGGTGGTAACTGTGTTGGGCGTGGGGGTTGGGCGCTGGACACTCTGTGTTGGGCGGGTTGTTGGGCGTGGCTGGGCGATGGCCACTCTGTGTTGGGCGGGGGTGTTGGACGTGGCTGGGCGGTGGTAACTGTGTTGGGCGTGGGGGTTGGGCGCTGGACACTCTGTGTTGGGCGGGGGTGTTGGGCGTGGCTGGGCGATGGCCACTCTGTGTTGGGCGGGGGTGTTGGGCGTGGCTGGGCGATGGCCACTATGTGTTGGGCGGGGTGTTGGACGTGGCTGGGCGATGGCCACTCTGTGTTGGGCGGGGTGTTGGACGTGGCTGGGCGATGGCCACTCTGTGTTGGGCGGGGGTGTTGGGCGATGGCCACTCTGTGTTGGGCGGGGGTGTTGGGCGTCGCTGGGCGATGGCCACTATGTGTTGGGCGGGGTGTTGGACGTGGCTGGGCGATGGCCACTCTGTGTTGGGCGGGGTGTTGGACGTGGCTGGGCGGTGGCCACTCTGTGTTGGGCGGGGTGTTGGACGTGGCTGGGCGATGGCCACTCTGTGTTGGGCGGGGTGTTGGACGTGGCTGGGCAGTGGTAACTGTGTTGGTGGGGATGTGTGTGTTGTCGGGTGTGTGTGTTGGGCGGTGGTAACTGTGTGTTGGTGGGGGGGGTGTGTGTTGGGGGTGTCTATGTTGGGCGGTGGTAACTGTGTTGGTGGGGTGTGTGTATTGGGGGGTGTGTGTGTTGGGGGGTGTGGGGTTTGGCGATGGCCACTCTGTTGGGCGGGGTGTTGGACGTGGCTGGGCGGTGGTAACTGTGTTGGGGGGGTGTGTGGGGTTGGGCGGTGGCCACTCTATGTTGGGCGGGGTGTTGGACGTGGCTGGGCGGTGATAACTGTGTGTTGGGGAGGGGTGTGGGGTTGGGCGGTGGCCACTCTATGTTGGGCGGGGTGTTGGACGTGGCTGGGCGGTGGTAACTGTGTGTTGGGGTGTGGGGTTGGGCGATGGACACTGTTGGGCGGGGGGGTTGGACGTGGCTGGGCGTTGGTAACTGTGTTGTGCGTGGGGGTTGGGCGATGGACACTCTGTTGGGCAGGGGGTGGACGTGGCTGGGCGGTGGTAACTGTGTTGGGGGGTGTGGGGTTGGGCGATGGACACTGTGTTGGGCGGGGTGTTGGACGTGGCTGGGCGGTGGTAACTGTGTTGGGGGGTGTGGGGTTGGGCGATGGACACTGTGTGTTGGGCGGGGTGTTGGACGTGGCTGGGCGTTGGTAACTGTGTTGTGCGTGGGGGTTGGGCGATGGACACTCTGTGTTGGGCGGAGTATTGGACGTGGCTGGGCGGTGGTAACTGTGTGTTGGGGGGTGTGGGGTTTGGCGATGGACACTGTGTGTTGGGCGGGGTGTTGGACGTGGCTGGGCAGTGGTAACTGTGTTGTGCGTGGGGGTTGGGCGATGGACACTGTGTGTTGGGCGGGGTGTTGGACGTGGCTGGGCAGTGGTAACTGTGTTGTGCCCACTGTGTTTCAGGGCCGGCGGTGGGACGGGCAGAGTCAGTGCTGCCGGATGTCGGGGAGGGGGCTGCTCTGGCCGTGCTCCAGTCCCTCGCCCGATTCATGGCTCTGTACTTCACCAACCAGCCCCTGGCAATGCCCCCACCGCACCACATCCACCTGATGCCACCCCTGCACTGCAGGCCCGGTAAGGAGCTGCTCGTGGGTGGGTGGGGGGGGGGTGTGTCTGTGTGTGTCTGTGTATATGTGTTTCTGTGCGTATGTGTCTGTGTGTCTCTTTGTGAGTGAGTGTGTGTGTCTATCTGTGAGTTTGACCGTGTGTGTGTCTGCATGTGTGTGTGTCCATCTGTGTGTGGCTGTGTGTGTCTGTTCAGTGCATGTGTTAGTGTGAACTGTACCCATGTGGTTCAGTGTGAGTGTGTAAGGATGCACTGTACCCATGGTGTGGTTTTGTGTGTGCGTGTAAGTGTGCACTGTACCCATGTTGTGGTTTAGTGTGTGTGTGTCTGTGTGTGAGTGTGCACTGTACCCATGTTGTGGTTTAGTGTGTGTAAGTGCACTGTATCCATGTTGTGGTTCATTGTGAGTGTGTAAGGGTGCACTGTACCATGTTGTGGTTCTGTGTTAGTGTGCACTGTATCCATGTTGTGGTTCAGTGTGAGTGTGTAAGGGTGCACTGTACCATGTTGTGATTCAGTGTGAGTGTGTAAGGGTGCACTGTACTGTGTTGTGGTTCAGTGTGAGTGTGTAAATATGCACTATCCATGTTGTGGTTCAGTGCGAGTGTGTAAGGGTGCACTGTACCATGTTGTGGTTCAGTGCGAGTGTGTAAATGTGCATTGTATCCATGTTGTGGTTCAGTCCGTGTGTGTAAATGTGCACTACCCATGGTGTGGTTCAGTGTGAGTGTGTAAGTGTGCACGGTACCCATGTTGTGGTTCAGTGTGTGTGTGTAAGTGTGCACTGTACCCATGTTGTGGTTCAGTGTGAGTGTGTAAGGGTGCACTGTACCATGTTGTGGTTCAGTGTGAGTGTGTAAGTGCACTGTACCCATGTTGTGGTTCAGTGTGTAAGGGTGCACTGTGTCCATGTCGTGGTTCAGTGTGAGTGTGTAAGGGTGCACTGTACCATGTTGTGGTTCAGTGTGAGTGTGTACGTGTGCACTACCCATGTTGTGGTTCAGTGTGAGTGTGTAAGTGTGCACTATTCCCATGTTGTGGTTCAGTGTGTGTGTAAGTGTGCACTGTATCCATGTTGTGGTTCAGTGTGTGTGTAAGTGTGCACTGTATCCATGTTGTGGTTCAGTGTGTGTGTGTAAGTGTGCACTGTACCCATGTTGTGGTTCAGTGTGTGTGTAAGTGTGCACTGTACCCATGTTGTGGTTCAGTGTGTGTGTGTGTAAGTGTGCACTGTACCCATGTTGTGGTTCAGTGTGAGTGTGTAAGGATGCACTGTACCCATGTTGTGGTTCAGTGTGTGTGTAAGTGTGCACTGTATCCATGTTGTGGTTCAGTGTGTGTGTAAGTGTGCACTGTATCCATGTTGTGGTTCAGTGTGTGTGTGTAAGTGTGCACTGTACCCATGTTGTGGTTCAGTGTGTGTGTAAGTGTGCACTGTACCCATGTTGTGGTTCAGTGTGTGTGTGTGTAAGTGTGCACTGTACCCATGTTGTGGTTCAGTGTGAGTGTGTAAGGATGCACTGTACCCATGTTGTGGGTCAGTGTGAGTGTGTAAGGGTGCACTGTACCCATGTTGTGGTTCAGTGTGAGTGTGTAAAGGTGCACTGTACCATGTTGTGGTTCAGTGTGTGTGTGTAAGTGTGCACTGTACCCATGTTGTGGTTCAGTGAGTGTGTAAGGGTGCACTGTACCCATGTTGTGGTTCAGTATGAGTGTGTAAGGGTACACTGTGACATGTTGTGGTTCAGTATGAGTGTGTAAGGGTACACTGTGACATGTTGTGGTTCAGTGTGAGTGTGTAAGGGTGCACTGTACCATGTTGCGGTTCAGTCAGTGCGAGGGAGGGCCCGGTATCCATATTGTTGTTCTGTGTGTGTGTGTGTGTGTGTGTGTGTGTGTGTGGGGGGGGGGGGGGGGAGGGTAAGGGTGCCCTGTATCCGTGTTGTTGTTCGGTGTGTGTGTAAGTGTGCACTGTACCCATGTTGTGGTTCAGTGTGAGTGTGTAAGGGTGCCCTGTATCCGTGTTGTTGATCTGTGGGTGTGTGCACGTGCGTGTAAGGGTGCCCGGTATCCATGTTGTTGTTGTGTATGTGTGTGTAAGGGTGCCCTGTATCTGTGTGGTAATTCTGTGTGTGTGTGTGTGTGTGTGTGGGGGGGGGGGGGGGGGGGTAAGGGTAAGGGTGCCCTGTATCCGTGTTGTTGTTCTGTGTGTGTGTGTGCATGTGTGTGTGGGTCAGGGTGCCCTGTATACATGTTATTGTTCTGTGTGTGTGTGTGTGTGTGTGTATGTGTGTGGGTCAGGGTGCCCTGTATCCGTGTTGTTGTTCCGTGTGTTTGTGTGTGTGTGTAAGGGTTCCATGTATCTGTGTTGTTGTTCCGTGTGTGTCAGGGTGCCCTGTATCTGTGTTGTTGTTCCGTGTGTGTGTGTGTGCGCGTGTGTGGGTCAGGGTGCACTGTATCCGTGTTGTTGTTCCGTGTGTGTGTGTTTGTGCATGTGTGCGCGCCTGTGTGTGTGTGTGTCGGGGTGCCCTGTATCCGTGTCGTTCCGTGTGTGCGTGTGTGTGTGTGTGTGTCAGGGTGCCCTGTATCTGTGTTGTTGTTCCGTCTGTGTGTGTGTGTGCGTGTGTGTGTGTGTGTGTGTCAGGGTGCCATGTATCCGTGTTGTTGTTCCGTGTGTGTGTTTGTGCATGTGTGCGCGCCTGTGTGTGTGCGTTGGGATGCCCTGTATCCGTGTTGTTGTTCCGTCTGTGTGTGTGTGTGCCGGCCTGCTTGTTCACTCTATGCTGACCCCGTGTGCCCACTGCCCACAGCTGGCGTGCGGCGCGTGGTGCGGGTGGATCGTGGCAGGGTGTTGCGGGCGGTACGGGAGCAGGGCGTGTCTGAGTGCTGGAGCGTTGAGCGGACAGTGGACCTGCTGCTGCTGGGCAGGATGCTCCCTGAGGCCGCCTGGCTGGCTCGCTGCCTCGGCGACTGGAAGACGGCCGTGGTGATGGGCCTGGCCTTCCGCCTGCACAGACGCCATCTTCCACAGCCTGTCCGGTACGTCACACTCACACATGCACACTCACGCCCGGCACATTCACACCCGGCACGCACACTCACAGCAGGCACGCCCACACCCAGCACACTCACACCCAGCACACTCAGCCACGACACACACACTCACACCCGTCACACACACACGGTCACACCCGACATATTCACAGCCGGCACACTTACACCCGGCACACACACCCCCAGCACATTCACACCCGGCACACTCACATCGGCACGCTCACCCCCACCACACTCATGCCCGGCACACTTACACTCTCACCCAGCACACTCACACCCGGCACATTCACGCCTGACACACTCACACCTGGCATGCACACACCCGACACACTCACACCTGACACACTCACACCTGACACACTCACACCCGGCATACTCTCACCCGACACACTCAAACACAGCACACTCACACCGACACGCTCACGTCCAGCACACTGACTCCTGACAGACTAACGCCAGCACACTGACTCCCGGCACATTCACACCTGACATGCTCACACCGGACACACCCACCCCCAACACACACACTCACACCCAGCACACTTACCTACGACACACACACTCACACTCGGCGCACACACACACTCACAGTCACACCCGGCACACTCGCACCTGAGACACACACTTACACCTGACACACTCACACCCGACACACTCATACCTGGCACACTCACGCTCACACCCAGCACACTCATGCTCACACCCGGCACACTCAACTCACACCATGCACACTCACACCCGGCACACTCACACACTGGCACACTCACCCGCGCCACACTCACACCGATACACTCACACCTGGCACACTCACACCCGACACACTCACCCGGCACACACACATCCACTACTCTCACCCCTGGCTCACTAGCACCTGGCACACTCATATCTCGCACTCACACCCAACACTCTCACACCCAGCACACTCACACCCGACACCTTCCACAGCCTGCCCGGTACGTCACACTCACAACCGGCAGGCTCACACCCAGCACACTCACGACCAGCACACTCACGCCCAGCACACTCACACCTGACACACTCACACCCGGCACACTCACTAAACACTCTGCAGCACCACAGTGAGAACGGACACAGGATGCCTTCCTGGGCACCTGGCATCGGCCATAGATATCAGACGAGGTTTAGGCGAACATTTAAAGGACATGTGGACAAGCGCATGGATAGGAGAGGTTTGGAGGGGTCTGAGCAAAACGCAGACAGGTGGGACTAGTGCGGCAAGTCCCAGGTTGGTCAGTGTGGGCAAGTTGGGCTGAAGTAATTCCTGGAACTGTAGGGGTGGTTGACAATGGGCAGATAAAGTCAGCGAGAGGGAGGGTTGGGGATGGGAGGCAGCAATGGGTGGTTGATGGACAGAGGCAGACAGACACAAACACTTTTAAAATGGCAGCTGGAGTTATGATGCATGAGGGGAGGGTGGAGACCATTAGAAGGGTGATAAGTGGGAGCGTGAAAACTGTTGGTGTGGAATCTGATAAATCAGGAAGATGATGAGGAATCATTAAGGGAGAGGCGAAGGGCAGATGCAAGCAGATGGGGAAAGGGATCTAGAAACATAGAAAATAGGTGCAGGAGGAGGCCATTCGGCCCTTCGAGCCAGCACCGCTATTCATGGCTGATCATCCACAATCAGTAACCCATGCCTGCCTTCTCCCCATATCCCTTGATTCCCCTAGCCGCTAGCTCTCTATCTAACTCTCTTTTAAATTCATCCAGTGAATTTGTCTCCTGCCTTTTGTGGCAGAGAATTCCACAAATTCACAACTCTGGGTGAAAAGGTTTTTTGCTCACCTCAGTTTTAAATGGTCTCCCCTTTATTCTTAGACTGTGGCCCCTAGTTCTGGACTCCCCAAACATTGGGAACATTTTTCCTGCATCTAGCTTGTCCAGTCCTTTTATAATTTTATACGTTTTTATCAGATCCCCTCTCATCCTTCTAAATTCCAGTGAATTCAAGCCCAATCTTTCCAATCTTTCCTCATATGTCAGTCCCGCCATCCCGGGGATTAACATCGTGAACCTACGCCGCACTGCCTCAATAGCAAGGATATCCTTCCTCAAATTGGGAGACCAAAACTACACACAATTCTCCAAATGTGATCTCACCAGGGCCCTGTACAACTGCAGAAGGACCTCTTTACTGCTATACTGAAATCCTCTCGTTATGAAGGCCAACATGCCATTTGCTTTCTTCACTGCCTGTTGTACCTGCACGCTAACTTTCAGTGACTGGTGTACAAGGACACCCAGGTCTCGCTTCACCTCCCCTTTACCTAACCTGACACCATTGAGATAATAATCTGCCTCCTTCTTATTGCCGCCAAAGTGGATAACCTCACATTTATCTATATTATACTGCATCTGCCCACTCACTCAACCTGTCCTGGTCACCCTGCAACCTCCTAACATCCTCTTCGCAGTTCACACTGCCATCTAGTGGGTGAAAGGTATTGGTCATATGTGGAGGAACCAGGAGGGGAAGGGAGATGAAAACTGGGGGAGAGGGTGGAGTGGGGAACAACTATAGAGCAGGGGGGGTGGGGGGTAGAGATGCTGCCTCACAGCGTCGGAGACCCGCGTTTGATCCGGACTACGGGTGCGGTCTGTATGGAATTTGTATGTTCTCCCCGTGACCGCGTAGGTCAGAGGCGGAGTGAACTGTTCAGCTGTGTGGCTGTGACGGCCATGTTTGTGTGTTTGTTCTAGGTTGCAAGCTCACTGGCGATGGCTCCAGCTGCCCAGGGAGCTGCACCCACGCCGGATCTTCCAGGAGAAGCTGCGGGCACTGCTGGGCCAAGTGCCGCGGGCTCCTGCCACCGAGCCCACCGAGCACACTCGCACCACGCTGCTGACTGGTGAGCTGAGCGCAGGATCGGTGTGTCTCCCACACCTGCACTACCGCAAGGGTTCAGTGGGTGTGGGACTGGCAGTGGGCAAGGGTTCAGTGGGCAAGGGTTCAGTGGGTGTGGGACTGGCAGTGGGCAAGGGTTCAGTGGGTGTGGGACTGGCAGTGGGCAAGGGTTCAGTGGGTGTGGGGCTGGCAGTGGGCAAGGGTTCAGTGGGTGTGGGGCTGGCAGTGGGCAAGGGTTCAGTGGGTGTGGGACTGAGGCAGTGGGCAAGGGTTAAGTGGGTGTGGGACTGAGGCAGTGGGCAAAGGTTCCGTGGGTGTGGGACTGAGGCAGTGGGCAAGGGTTCAGTGGGTGTGGGACTGAGGCAGTGGGCAAGGGTTCAGTGGGTGTGGAACTGAGGCAGTGGGCAAGGCTTCAGTGGGCAAGGCTTCAGTGGGCAAGGGTGCAGTGGGCAAGGATTCAGTGGGCAAGGGTTCAGTGGCAAGGGTGCAGTGGACAAGGCTTCAGTGGGCAAGGGTTCAGTGGCAAGGGTGCAGTGGGCAAGGGTGCAGTGGGTGTGGGACCGAGGCAGTGGGCAAGGGTGCAGTGGGTGTGGGACCGAGGCAGTGGGCAAGGGTGCAGTGGGCAAGGGTGCAGTGGGTGTGGGACCGAGGCAGTGGGCAAGGGTGCAGTGGGCAAGGGTGCAGTGGGCAAGGGTGCAGTGGGTGTGGGACCGAGGCAGTGGGCAAGGGTGCAGTGGGTGTGGGACCGAGGCAGTGGGCAAGGGTGCTGTGGGCAAGGGTGCAGTGGGTGTGGGACCGAGGCAGTGGGCAAGGGTGCAGTGGGCAAGGGTGCAGTGGGGGACTGAGACAGTGTGGAGAGGAGCAGGTATGGCTCCTATCTCAGTGTGTTTCTCCTGCACTTCCTGGGAAAGTTTCTGCACCCTGGGAGAGGAAGCAGTGGCTGGGGAGAGTGGGTGTGGGGGGAGAGTGGGTGGGGGAATAGGTGTGTCTGTGCGGTGTGCCGGGCGGGTGGACCAGTGTGCCGGGCATGTGGACTGCGGTGTGCCGGGCGTGTGGACTGTGCGGTGTGCCGGGCGTGTGGACTGTGCGGTGTGCCGGGCGTGTGGACCAGTGTGCCGGGCGTGTGGACTGTGCGGTGTGCCGGGCGTGTGGACTGTGCGGTGTGCCGGGCGTGTGGACTGTGCGGTGTGCCGGGCGTGTGGACTGTGCGGTGTGCTGGGCGTGTGGACCAGTGTGCCGGGCGTGTGGACCAGTGTGCCGGGCGTGTGGACCAGTGTGCCGGGCGTGTGGACTGTGCGGTGTGCCGGGCGTGTGGACCAGTGTGCTGGGCGTGTGGACCAGTGTGCCGGGCGTATGGACCAGTGTGCCGGGCGTGTGGACCAGTGTGCCGGGCGTGTGGACCAGTGTGTCGGGCGTGTGGACTGTGCGGTATGCCGGGCGTGTGGACCAGTGTGCCGGTCGTGTGGACCAGTGTGTCGGGCGTGTGGACCAGTGTGCCGGGCGTGTGGACTGTGCGGTGTGCCGGGCGTGTGGACCAGTGTGCTGGGCGTGTGGACCAGTGTGCAGGGCGTGTGGACCAGTGTGCCGGGCGTGTGGACCAGTGTGCCGGGTGTGTGGACCAGTATGCCGGGCGTGTGGACTGTGCGGTGTGCCGGGCGTGTGGACCAGTGTGCTGGGCGTGTGGACCAGTGTGCCGGGTGTGTGGACCAGTGTGTCGGGCGTGTGGACCAGTGTGTCGGGCGTGTGGACCAGTGTGTCGGGTGTTTGGACCAGTGTGCCGGGCGTGTGGACCAGTGTGTCGGGCGTGTGGACTGTGCAGTGTGCCGGGTGTATGGACCAGTGTGCCGGGAGTGTGGACCAGTGTGCTGAGCGTGTGGACCAGTGTGTCAGGCGTGTGGGCCAGTGCGCCGGGCGTGTGGACTGTGCGGTGTGACAGGCGTGTGGACTGTGCGGTGTGCCGGGTGTGTGGACCAGTGTGCCGGGCGTATGGACCAGTATGCCGGGCGTGTGGACCAGTGTGCCGGGCGTGTGGACCAGTGTGCCGGGCGTGTGGACTGTGCGGTGTGCCGGGCGTATGGACCAGTGTGCCGGGCGTATGAACCAGTGTGCCGGGTGTATGGACCAGTGTGCCGGGCGTGTGGACCAGTGTGCCGGGCGTGTGGACCAGTGTGCCGGGCGTGTGGACTGTGCGGTGTGCCGGGCGTGTGGACCAGTGTGCCGGGCGTGTGGACCAGTGTGTCGGGCGTGTGGACCAGTGTGCCGGGCGTGAGGACTGTGATGTGTGCCGGGCGTGTGGACCAGTGTGCCGGGTGTATATGGACTGCGGTGTGCCGGCCGTATGGACCAGTGTGCCGGGCGTATGGACCAGTGTGCCGGGCGTGTGGACTGTGCGGTGTGCCGGGCGTATGGACCAGTGTGCCGGGCGTGTGGACCAGTGTGTCGGGCGTGTGGACCAGTGTGTCGGGCGTGTGGACCAGTGTGTCGGGCGTGTGGACTGTGCGGTGTGCCGGGTGTGTGGACCAGTGTGCCGGGCGTGTGGACCAGTGTGCCGGGCGTGTGGACTGTGCGGTGTGTCGGGCGTGTGGACCAGTGTGTCGGGCGTGTGGACCAGTGTGCCGGGCGTGTGGACCAGTGTGCAGGGCGTGTGGACCAGTGTGCCGGGCGTGTGGACCAGTGTGCCGGGCGTGTGGACCAGTGTGCCGGGCGTGTGGACCAGTGTGCCGGGCGTGTGGACCAGTGTGTCGGGCGTGTGGACCAGTGTGCCGGGCGTGTGGACTGTGCGGTGTACCGGGCGTGTGGACCAGTGTGCTGGGCGTGTGGACCAGTGTGCAGGGCGTGTGGACCAGTGTGCCAGGCGTGTGGACCAGTGTGCCGGGTGTGTGGACCAGTATGCCGGGCGTGTGGACCAGTGTGTCGGGCGTGTGGACCAGTGTGTCGGGTGTTTGGACCAGTGTGCCGGGCGTGTGGACCAGTGTGTCGGGCGTGTGGACTGTACAGTGTGCCGGGTGTATGGACCAGTGTGCCGGGAGTGTGGACCAGTGTGCTGAGCGTGTGGACCAGTGTGTCGGGCGTGTGGGCCAGTGCGCCGGGCGTGTGGACTGTGCGGTGTGACAGGCGTGTGGACTGTGCGGTGTGCCGGGTGTGTGGACCAGTGTGCCGGGCGTATGGACCAGTGTGCCGGGCGTGTGGACCAGTGTGCCGGGCGTGTGGACCAGTGTGCCGGGCGTGTGGACTGTGCGGTGTGCCGGGCGTATGGACCAGTGTGCCGGGCGTATGGACCAGTGTGCCGGGCGTATGGACCAGTGTGCCGGGCGTGTGGACCAGTGTGCCGGGCGTGTGGACCAGTGTGCCGGGCGTGTGGACTGTGCGGTGTGCCGGGCGTGTGTACCAGTGTGCCGGGCGTGTGGACCAGTGTGTCGGGCGTGAGGACTGTGCGGTGTGCCGGGCGTGTGGACCAGTGTGCCGGGTGTATATGGACTGCGGTGTGCCGGCCGTATGGACCAGTGTGCCGGGCGTATGGACCAGTGTGCCGGGCGTGTGGACTGTGCGGTGTGCCGGGCGTATGGACCAGTGTGCCGGGCGTGTGGACCAGTGTGTCGGGCGTGTGGACCAGTGTGTCGGGCGTGTGGACCAGTGTGTCGGGCGTGTGGACTGTGCGGTGTGCCGGGTGTGTGGACCAGTGTGCCGGGCGTGTGGACCAGTGTGCCGGGCGTGTGGACTGTGCGGTGTGTCGGGCATGTGGACCAGTGTGTCGGGCGTGTGGACCAGTGTGCCGGGCGTGTGGACCAGTGTGCCGGGCGTGTGGACCAGTGTGCCGGGCGTGTGGACCAGTGTGCCGGGCGTGTGGACCAGTGTGCCGGGCGTGTGGACCAGTGTGCCGGGCGTGTGGACCAGTGTGCCGGGCGTGTGGACCCGTGTGCCGGGCGTGTGGACCAGTGTGCCGGGCGTGTGGACCAGTGTGCTGGGCGTGTGAACCAGTGTGCCGGGCGTGTGGACCAGTGTGCTGGGCGTGTGGACCAGTGTGCCGGGCGTGTGGACCAGTTTGCCGGGCGTGTGGACCAGTGTGTCGGGCGTGTGGACCAGTGTGCCGGGCGTGTGGACCAGTGTGCCGGGCGTGTGGACTGTGCGGTGTGCCGGGCGTGTGGACTGTGCGGTGTGCCGGGCGTGTGGACCAGTGTGCCGGGTGTGTGGACCAGTGTGTCGGGCGTGTGGACCAGTGTGCCGGGCGTGTGGACCAGTGTGCCGGGCGTGTGGACTGTGCGGTGTGCCGGGCGTGTGGACTGTGCGGTGTGCCGGGCGTGTGGACCAGTGTGTCGGGCGTGTGGACCAGTGTGCCGGGCTTGTGGACCAGTGTGCCGGGCGTGTGGACTGTGCGGTGTGCCGGGTGTGTGGACCAGTGTGCCGGGCGTGTGGACCAATGTGCCGGGCGTTTATGGACTGTGCGGTGTGCCGGGTGTGTGGACCAGTGTGCTGGGCGTGTGGACCAGTGTGCTGGGCGTGTGAACCAGTGTGCCGGGCGTGTGGACCAATGTGCCGGGCGTGTGGACCAGTGTGCCGGGCGTGTGGACCAATGTGCCGGGTGTTTATGGACTGTGCGGTGTGCCGGGCGTGTGGACCAGTGTGCCGGGCGTGTGGACCAATGTGCCGGGCGTTTATGGACTGTGCGGTGTGCCGGGCGTGTGGACCAGTGTGCTGGGCGTTTATGGACTGTGCGGTGTGCCGGGCGTGTGGACCAGTGTGCCGGGCGTGTGGACCAGTGTGCCGGGCGTGTGGACCAATGTGCCGGGCGTTTATGGACTGTGCGGTGTGCCGGGGCAGTGACGGTGTTCTCTGCCTCCCCCTGTAGATGCCCTGGAGGAGGAGGATGAGGACCTGATGTGCCACCGGCTGCAGGAGATGTTGAAGGCTGCGGTGATGGCCGACACAGACGTGCTGACAGACAGCCTGCAGCTGCTGATGCAGACAGCAAAGGAGCTGGCCGCTGGGCTGCCTGGCCTGGTGCCCGGTGGCCTCTACCTGCCCGCCCCTCCCCTCTACTGCCCACAGCCCGACACACAGAGCCAGGTGAGGCAGGCCAGGGGCAGAGTCTGAGTCTACACCCACACTGCTCAACACAGTGACCTGGGGGAAACAAGGAACTGCAGGTTATACCAGAGATACACACAGAGTGTTAGAGTAACTCAGCATCTGGGTCAGGCAGCATCTGTGGGGAACATGGACACAGAGTGTTAGAGTAACTCAGCAACTGGGTCAGGCAGCATCTGTGGGGAACATGGACACAGAGTGTTGGAGTAACACAGCATCTGGGTCAGGCAGCATCTGTGGGGAACATGGACACAGAGTGTTGGAGTAACTCAGCAACTGGGTCAGGCAGCATCTGTGGGGAACATGGACACAGAGTGCTGGAGTAACTCAGCATCTGGGTCAGGCAGCATCTGTGGGGAACATGGACACAGAGTGTTAGAGTAACTCAGCATCTGGGTCAGGCAGCATCTGTGGGGAACATGGACACAGAGTGTTGGAGTAACTCAGCAACTGGGTCAGGCAGCATCTGTGGGGAACATGGACACAGAGTGTTAGAGTAACTCAGCATCTGGGTCAGGCAGCATCTGTGGGGAACATGGACACAGAGTGTTAGAGTAACTCAGCAACTGGGTCAGGCAGCATCTGTGGGGAACATGGACACAGAGTGTTGGAGTAACACAGCATCTGGGTCAGGCAGCATCTGTGGGGAACATGGATAGGTGACGTTTCACACAGAGTGCTGGAGTAATTCAGCGGGTCGGGCAGCATCTGTGGGGAACATGGATAGGTGACGTTTCACAGAGTGCTGGAGTAACTCAGCGGGTCGGGCAGCATCTGTGGGGAACATGGATAGGTGACGTTTCACAGAGTGCTGGAGTAACTGTATCTCTAAATTGAACTAATCTAAACTGAAAGACACAAAAAGTTGAAACGACGCCTATCCACAGATGCTGCCTGTCCCACTGAGTTACTCCAGCACTCTGTGAAATGTCACCTATCCATGTTCTCCACCGATGCTGCCTGACCCGCTGAGTTACTCCAGCTCTTTGTGTCTTTATATATACACGTCTGCGACCAACTTTCTGACAACTGGTGGTGTGGCACCTCCTTTAATCTGGACCAATTATGAGAAGCGCTTTAAATCTCCCCAGAAATGCCCCGGAAAATGTGCTGGGCTCCAGGCCGGGGGAGGTGGCCGATCTGAACCTCAATGGGACTTCTGCTGATCGGGGTGCTAATGTGCACCCTCTCTTGTACTCCAGCCTGGCCTCCCCAAGGCCATGACCTCTGTCGCTCCAGCAATGCTGATAATATGGCAAGGGTCTGGAACCAATCTGGAGTGGCGGCCAATGAGAGGGGGAGGGGGGCTGCCCAAGTGACGGGAGTATCGGCCAATGAGGGGTGGGTGAGGAGAGCTCTCCTGCTGCTGGCCACAGCGATGGTTGCCCGGGGCCAGGGTGAGTGGCTCCCTCTCCCCTGTCCTCTCCCCTGTCCTCTCCCTCCTCGCCTGGCCCCGGCCCCGGGAGAGTTTTAAGGGGGGGTTTGAGGGGGGATGGAGTGGGTGGGTGTCGTCAGTTGGGGGAGGGTTGCTGCAGGCCCACACCCGTCTGGTATCTTTTAAATATTAATGTTGTTTCACAATATTTAAATATAGATGTGTCACAATATCGTTTATACTAGACCTTTTTTTCCAACAAGGTAAATCAGTTGAGGTATGAAGTAAAGGCTCAGGCCTGTCCAACCAGGACAACCCCGGTCTTGGACTCTCCCGGGCAACCCTGTATCTTTAGACATTTTTATTTCTAACTATCTGCGTGACATCAACCGTCTCAACCTTACCTACTCTAACCTCACCCCCTCTGAACGTACAGCCCTCCCCTCACTCTGCAGCAACCCCGACATTATCATCAAACCCACCGACAAGGGAGGTGCCGTGCTGACCTCTACCATGCTGAGGCCAGGCAACGACTCTCAGACACCTCCTCCTACTTGCCCCTGGACCATCACCCCACAGATCAGCACCAGGCCATACTCACAGGTACTTTACAAACGGTCTGAAGAAGGGTCTCAACCCGAAACATCCCCCATTCCTCCTGTCCAGAGATGTGCCTGACCCACTGTTACTCCAGCACTTTGTATCTGTCTTCGGTGTAAACCAGGATCTGCTGTTCCTTCCTACACATCAGGTATTTGAGGTTTGCCAGACTGGGATGGTGCAGAAACCAATGTACGGAGAGGAGCCATGGCTGTGGCAAGGCAGCTGAGGCTTGCTGGGGCTGGGGCTCGGGCTGGCTGGGGTGATGGTCGGCATGGACTCAGTAGGTGAAAGGGCCCGTTTCCACGCTGTATCACTAAATGTCAGAGGGAGAACGTGCAAACTCCACACATACATTACCCAAAGTCAGGATTGAACCCAGGTCTTTGGCGCTGTGAGGCTGCTGCTCCACCCGCTGTGCTGGTCTCTGGGAAGAAGCTGTTCTTGAACCCGGAGTCACGGTCCTCGGGCTCCTGTACCTTCTTCCCGATGGTAGCAGCGAGATGAGAGTGTGGTCAGGGTGGTGTGGGTCTCTGATCATGCTGGCTGACTTTCTGAGGCAGCAACTCTTGTAGATCCCTTCGATGGTGGGGAGGTCAGTGCCCTTGATGGACCGGGCAGTGCCCATCACTCTCTGTAGATCCCCTGGGCAGTGGGGAGGTCAGTGCCAGAATAATGGACTGGGCAGTGCCCACCACTCTCTGTAGATGCCCTGGGTGGTGGGGAGGTCAGTGCCCGTGATGGGCCGGGCAGTGTCCACCACTCTCTGTAGATGCCCTGGGTGGTGGGGAGGTCAGTGCCCGTGATGGACGGGGCAGTGCCCACCCCTCTGTAGATGCCCTGGGTGGTGGGGAGGTCAGTGCCCGTGATGGACAGGGCAGTGTCCACCACTCTCTGTAGATGCCCTGGGTGGTGGAGAGGTCAGTGCCCGTGATGGACGGGGCAGTGCCCACCCCTCTCTGTAGATGCCCTGGGTGGTGGAGAGGTCAGTGCCCGTGATGGACAGGGCAGTGTCCACCGCTCTCTGTGGATCCCTTCGATGGTGGGGAGGTCAGTAACAGGGATGGATGTTGGATAGAGAATTGGTTGGCAGACAGGAAGCAAAGAGTAGGAGTAAACGGGTTCTGTTCAGAGTGGCAGGCAGTGGCGAGAGGAGTGCCACAAGGCTCGGTGCTGGGGCCGCAACCATTTACAATATATATTAATGATTTGGATGATGGAATTAGAAGTAACACTAGCAAGTTTGCGGATGACACAAAGCTGGGTGGCAGTGTGAACTGCGAAGAGGATGTTAGGAGGTTGCAGGGTGACCTGGACAGGTTGAGTGAGTGGGCAGATGCGTGGCAGATGCAGTATAATATAGATAAATGTGAGGTTATCCACTTTGGCGGCAAAAATAAGGAGGCAGATTAGTATCTCAATGGTGTCAGGTTAGGTAAAGGGGGAAGTGCAGCGAGACCTGGGTGTCCTTGTACACCAGTCACTGAAAGTTGGCGTGCAGGTACAGCAGGCAGTGAAGAAAGCTAATGGCATGTTGGCCTTCATAAGAGAGGATTTGAGTACAGGAGCAAAGAAGTCCTTCTGCAGTTGTATAGGGCCCTGGTGAGACCACATCTGTAGTGTGGTGTGCAGTTTTGGTCTCCTAATTTGAGGAAGGATGTCCTTGCTATTGAGGCAGTGCAGCGTAGGTTCACGAGGTGAATTCCCTGGGATGGCAGGACTGTCATATGAGGAAGGATTGGAAAGACCAGGCTTGTATTCACTGGAGTTTAGAAGGATGAGAGGGGATCTTATAGAGATGTATAAAATTATAAAAGGACTGGACAAGCTAGATGCAGGAAAAATGTTCCCAATGTTGGGGGAGTCCAGAACCAGGGGCCACAGTCTAAGAATAAAGGGGAGGCCATTTAAAACTGAGGTGAGAAGTAACTTTTTCACCCAGAGAGTTGTGAATTTGTGGAATTCTCTGCCACAGAGGGCAGTGGAGGCCAATTCACTGGATGGATTTAAGAGAGAGTTAGATAGAGCTCTAGGGGCCAGTGGAATCAAGGGATATGGGGAGAAGGCAGGCACGGGTTACTGATTGTGGATGATCAGCCATGATCACAATGAATGGCGGTGCTGGCTGGAAGGGCCGAATGGCCTCCTCGTGCACCTGTTTTCTGTGTTTCTATGTTGGCCCCAGTCTCGGAGCTAAGGTTGTGCGTCTGTGTGTTCAGGGTGATGGTGAGGATGCGGGGGTGTGCAGAGAGAGGGAGGCTCGGCAGAAACTATCCGGGGTGCTTCACCGCATGTTGCTGCTCCTCAGGGCTGCACGCTGCACTCTCCCCGCTGCCCGCTGGTACATCGGCAGGCTGCAGCATTGCCGCAAGCTCCTCAACAAGGTAAGCAATGGGGGGGGGGGGGGGAGCGTCGCGGGCTGCACGTGACTGCACGTGACTGCACGTGACTGCACGTGTGGCCATGCCACACACACTAATGCAGCAGGGAGCTGGGTCAGTCACTGCACCATGTAGCCTGTTAACAGACCGGCCCTCACTCAGCCCCTCCACCCACATCTCAGGGCCTCACTCACACCATTCCCTCTGTTCAGCATCTCCTTGCCATAGGATCACACAGCACACAAACAGGCCCTTCAGCCCATCGTCTACAGCTCCCAGCACTTGGTCCTTGCTCATCTTTGTCATGGTCATAGGATCACACAGCACACAAACAGGCCCTTCAATCCTTCAACCCAACACAGGTGGTCACGGTGGTGCAGCGGTAGAGTTGCTGCCTTACAGCGAATGCAGTGCCGGAGACCCGGGTTCCATCCCCACTACGGGTGCTGTCTGTACGGAGTTTGTATGTTCTCCCCGTGACCTGCGTGGGTTTTCTCCGAGATCTTCGGTTTCCTCCCACACTCCAAAGACGTACAGGTTTGTAGGTTAATTGGCTTGGTAAATGTAAAAATTGTCCCTAATGTGTAGGATAGTTAATGTGTGGGAATCGCTGGGCGGCGCGGACCTGGTGGGCTGAAGGGCCTGTTTCCGCGCTGTATCTCTAAAACAAAAACTAAAACGTCCATGCTTCCAACTTGCCCCCATCTAAGCTAATCCCATTTGACTGCATTTGGCCCATATCCCTCTAAATCCTTCCTATCCATGTTCCTGCTCGATGTTGTGATAGTCACTGCCTCAACTACCTCCTCTGGCAGCTCGGTCCATACACCCACCACCTCTGAATGCTCCTCTAAATAACTTGTGAGAGGGTGGGGTGGGGCAGGACATGATGTGGGGAGGGCAGGGGGAGAGGACCGGGTGGGGGTGGGACAGGGGCAGGGCAGTGCCGGGCCGGGCGGGTGGGGGTGGGACAGGGGTGGGGGGATAGGACAGTGGTGGGGAGGGGGGTGACCGACGGATAATGTTTACTGCCTTGCCATTAGGTGAGGGGGAGATGCGGCCTGGCCTCGCTACCCGCCCTCCCAGACTCCCTGCTGCAGTACGGACAGACCCTGCACCCCACGGACAGCCCCGGAGCCAGCGGCGATGGCAGCACCACCCCCCTCCCCGCACCCCTGCTAGGTGAGTAGCTCGTCTGTCTCACCCTCCCCCCCATCTGTCTCCAAGCCCCACCGTCACCACCCCTCCCCCCAGCCTCAAGCTTGGTGAGTAACGCTGTCTCTCCTCCCTGTTCCTGTCTCCCGTGACTATCACCCCATCGTCTCTCTTCTATGTCTCTCTCCTCCTCATCTCTCCCCCCTGTTTCTCCCCCCCATCTCTGCCCCCTCGTCTCTCCACCCCCAGTCTCTCCCCCCCCAGTCCCTCCTCCCCCCAGTCCCTCCTCCCCCCAGTCTCTTCCCCCCAGCCTCTCCACCCCCCCGTCTCTCCACCCCCCCCGTCTCTGCCCCCTCGTCTCTCTCCCCCCCGTCTCTCCTCCCCCCAGTCTTTCTCCCCCCCAGTCTCTTCCCCCCCTAGTCTCTCTGCCCCCCATCTCCACCCCACTGTCTCTCTCCCTCCCCCCAGTCTCTCGTCCCCCATCTCTGCCCCCCGTCTCTCCCTCCCCCTTGTCTCTGGCCCCGTTTCTGCCCCTCCCCCTGCCTTCCACAGATTCACCACCCTTTGCCTGAAGAAATTCCATCTCATCTTCCTGAAGGAACGTCCATTAACGCTGACCTGTGGTCCTAGACTCCCCTCACTGGTGGAAACATCCTCTCCGTTTCCACTCTCCTTCTCTGGACCCTCTCCAGTGCCAGCACATCCTTCCTCAGATATGGGGCTCATAATTGCTCACAATCCTCCACATACGCCCTGACCAGTGCCTTATAGAGCTTCGTCCTGCACGTCCCTGTGTGAACAGTGCCGCTGCCTCCACCACCCGCCTGTGTGCCCCTGTGCCAGGCTGCGGGTACGGATGGAGTTGCCCGTGTGAACCCTCGCCTCTTTCTCCACAGGCTGTTTCCGCTCCCTGTGTGGACTGTGCTGGATGCTGCACGTCCGTGAGCAGCTGAGTGACAGAGGCCGCAAGTACCAGGCCGCCCGGCACACTGCCCACACCCCACAGGTACGGTCACACACCCCACAGGTACGGTCACACACCCCACAGTTACGGTCACACACCCCACAGGCAACGACACACACCCCACAGGTACGGTCACACACCCCACAGGTACGGTCACACACCCCACAGGTACGGTCACACATCCCACAGGTACGGTCACACACCGCACAGGTACGGACCCACACCCCACAGGCAACGACACACACCCCACAGGTACGGTCACACACCCCACAGGCAACGACACACACCCCACAGGTACGGACCCACACCCCACAGGCAACGACCCACACCCCACAGGTACGGTCACACACCCCACAGGTACGGTCACACACCCCACAGTTACGGTCACACACCCCACAGGTACGGTCACACACCCCACAGGTACGGTCACACACCCCACAGGTACGGTCACACATCCCACAGGTACGGTCACACACCCCACAGGCAACGACACACACCCCACAGGCAATGTCCCACACTCCACAGGCAACGACCCACACCCCACAGGTACGGTCACACACCCCTCAGGTACGGTCACACACCCCACAGGTACGGTCACACACCCCACAGGTACGGACACACACCCCACTGGCAAGGACACACACCCCACAGGTACGGACACACACCCCACAGGTAATGTCCCACACCCCACAGGTACGGACACACACCCCACAGGTACAGACACACACCCCACAGGTACGGACACACACCCCACTGGCAAGAACACACACCCCACTGGCAAGAACACACACCCCACAGGTACGGACACACACCCCACTGGCAACGACACACACCCCACAGGTAATGTCCCACACCCCACAGGCAAGGACACACACCCCACAGGTACGGACACACACCCCACAGGTACAGACACACACCCCACAGGTAAGGTCACACACCCCACAGGTAAGGTCACACACCCCACAGGTAATGTCCCACACCCCACAGGTACAGACACACACCCCACAGGTAAGGTCACACACCCCACAGGTAATGTCCCACACCCCACAGGTACGGACACACACCCCACAGGTACGGACACACACCCCACAGGTACGGACACATACCCCACAGGTACGGGCACACACCCCACAGGTACGGACACACACCCCACAGGTAATGTCCCACGCGCCGCCTTTGACACCATAAATCACTCCATTCTCCTCACCCGACTTGAAACCTCCCTTAACATCACCGGCACAGCCCTATCCTGGTTCAAATCTTACCTCTCTGACAGACACCAGCTCATCTCCATTAACAACTGTAAATCCCCCACCGCTCCCCTCCCCCAAGGTGTCCCCCAAGGCTCAGTCCTTGGCCCCCTCCTCTTCATCCTCTACCTGTTCCCCCTTGGTCAATTAATCCGCCGTCATGGTCTCAACTTCCACTGCTTCGCCGATGATATCCAGCTCCTCATCTCCACCAAGTCAATCTCCCCCACCACACACTCTACACTGACAAACTGCATTATTGAAATAAAATCTTGGCTTCAATCAAACTTCCTCAAACTCAATTGCAACAAATCTGAAATCATCATCATTGGTCCAAAAACGCTCACCAAATCCACCCAAAACTCCCAGTATCCACCTCACCTCACATCCGGAATCTTGGAATCATCCTTGATCAAACCCTCTCCTTCGACAAACACATCAAACACATCACAAAGACAGCCTTCTTCCACCTCAAAAACATTGCCCGTCTCCGTCCATCCCTCTCCTCCACAGCTGCAGAAACCCTCATCCACGCCTTTATCACCTCCCGTCTGGACTACTGCAACAGCCTCCTCTATGGCGCACCCTCAAAAATCATCAATAAACTTCAATACATTCAAAACTCCGCTGCCCGTCTACTCACACACACCTCGATCCGTGACCATATCACCCCCGTCCTTTATAAACTCCACTGGCTCCCCATCCCCCAGAGAATCCAGTACAAAATCCTCCTCATAACCTACAAAGCCCTCCATAACCTGGCCCCATCCTACCTGACCGACCTCCTCCACAGGCACACTCCCACCTGCACCCTCCGCTCTGCCGCTGCCAATCTCCTATCCCCCCACATCCGGACTAAACTCAGATCCTGGGGGGACAGGGCTTTCTCCATCGCTGCTCCCACCCTATGGAACTCACTACCCCAAACCGTTAGAGACTCCCCCACACTCACCACATTCAAAACATCGCTGAAGTCTCACCTTTTCAGTACTGCCTTCAACCACTGAAGGTCACCTCACCTTCTGTCTCCTTTCTCTGTTCATTTATTTATTTACTTATTTATCTATTTATTCATTTCCCTATGTTCTCAAAATCTCTGTAAAGCGTCTTTGAGTATATGAAAAGCGCTATATAAATAAAATGCATTATTATTATTACCCCACAGGTAATGTCACATTTTGTCCCTTATTTGGGAGTGAGATGGTTGGCAGCCCTAGTCGCAGCATAACACAGGGCCGCTGCCTCTCCGCAGAGTGTGGGGGAATGTGGGGACCAGCAAAGAGTGGACAGCTCCCTACCCACCTCCCAACACCACATGTCGGCACCAAACCCCTCAGATTCATGGAAACAGGCCCTTCGGCCCACCGAGTCCATGCCCACCATCCATCACCTGTTCACAATAGTTTATTAGCCAAGTATGTATATATACAAGGAATTTGCCTTGGTGCTTTCCTTGCAAGTAACAACACGACATACAGTAAACAGTTAAGAATAAAACATAAAACATTAAGAATAAAATATTATAGTTTAAACAAGTGAAGAATGAAATAAAATACCAGAGCAAAAGGAGGCGACAGACGTTTGGTTGTTGAGTAGAGCTGCTGCTCGTGGAAACAAGCTGTTTTATGTCTGGCTGTGGCGGCTTTGACAGTCCGGAGTCGCCTTCCAGAGGGAAGTGCTTCAAAGAGTTCTACGGTGGGCTGAAGGGCCTATTTCCGCGCTGTAACTCTAAACTAAACTCAACTATCGTGTAAAGTGGACGGGTGTGCGCCCGCTGGGTACAAATCTCTGCTGTGGGCGGTCCTGTGGGCGCGGCAACCCCCGTTGGGTGGAAACCTCTCCTGTGGGCCCAGCAACCCTACCGAACCGTGGACCCGTTGCCGGGCAGGGCGTGTCCCCGGGGCCGTGGGCGGGCGAGGGGGGCCAGGGAAAAGCCACTGACCTCGGCCCCGTGCGTCCAGCATGCTGCGAGAGGCGAGCTACGGCGGCGACAGCCATCTTGTTAGACCTTCTGTTGCCGCCTCTGCTGCCGCGCTGCACCATGGGAGGAAGGGACGGGCACCGACCGGTCCTCCCGCTGGTCCTCCGGAGGGGGGGGGGAGCAGCGCATTTATTAAAGTTTATTAGGTAAATTGTTTTTAAAAAGCAACAAAAGTGGATTTATTGAGACCGTGGGCGAATAGTGAGGAGAGTGGGCATAAAATTGTCATGCTATCGTGTACCGTATTTTTGGTGGGTGCAAACCGCACAAAGAAACAACTATGGGACAAACATACGGCACAAACAAGCGGGGGAACAAACATACAGGAAGTGGGGAACAAACAAGAAGGGAGTTTTAGTAATTTAGTAATATACTAGACCAAGTGGACCCATATGGCCCAAACCTCCTGCAAACCCCTCCCCTCCACTCCATCCTCAACTCTCCTCACCTCTCCCCACCTCTCTTCACCCTTCTCCCTTCCTCCCTCCCTCCCTAGGAGATAGATTTAAACTTTAAAATGTGAGTAACTTAAAAAATATAACACGGATTTCAATGAAACTTCTTCCATTCGCACCAAAGGGACGACGGTGAGTAAGGTGGGTCTTAAGTTGTCGCGCTATCATGTACCGTTTTGCTGTAGCTCAGGAACAAACAAACAAACGAGAGTTTTAGTTTATGGAATAGATAGATGTGGTTGCTTTCCCCAAAGGTGTGTGTGTGCTGCAGCCCTCCACCACGGCTGCATTGCCCTCCGGTGTGACCAGGGTGGTGTGTTTGATGTTTCACAGGGCTGTGGGCTGGGTGTGGAGTACGATGCCTCTGTGCTGGATCACTGCCTGGCCTCTCTGCACTGGGCCTGCCGCCTACTGCCCTTCACCAGGTTCATCAACGCCGACGAGCTGGTACAGGACACCATTCTCAGCCTGGCCAACCAGATGCCCCCCGACCGGCAGGTGGGCAGCGCGGCACTAGGGTGGGGTGTGGGTGGGGGGTGCAGTGTGGGTGGGTGGGGTGCAGGGTGGGGTGTCGGTGGGGGGTGCAAGGTGGGGCGTGGGTGGAGGGGGTGCAGGGTGGGGTGTCGGTGGGGGGTGCAGGGTGGGGTGTGGGTGGGGGGTGCAGGGTGGGGTGTCGGTGGGGGGTGCAGGGTGGGGTGTGGTGTCGGTGGGGGGTGCAGGGTGGGGGGTGCAGGGTGGGGTGTGGGTGGGGGGTGCAGGGTGGGGTATCGGTGGGGGGTGCAGGGTGTGGGAGGGGCGTGTTTGTGTGTGGGTGGATGGGGGGGTTGGGGGGTGGGGTGTAGGTGGGTGGGGGTTTGTGTGTGGGGGGGTTGGGTGTGGGGGGGTTGGGGGCTTGTGTGTGGGGGGGTTGGGTGTGCATGTGGGTGTGGGTGAGTGGAGGCTTGTGTGTGGGGTGGGGGGGTGTGGGTGGGTGGGGGCTTGTGTTTGGGGAGGGGGGGTTCGGGTGTGGGGGGTGGGGTGTAGGTGGGTGGGGGTTTGTGTGTGGGGGGGGTTGGGTGTGGGTGGGTGGGGGCTTGTGTGTGGGGTAGGGGGGGTGTGGGTGTGGGTGGGTGGGGGCTTGTGTTTGGGGAGGGGGGGTCGGGTGTGGGTGGGTGGGGGCCTGTGTGTGGGGAAGGGGGGGTCGGGTTTGGGTGAGCGGGGGTTTGTGTGTGGGGGGGTTGTGGCTGTGGGTGGGTGTGGGTTTGTGTGTGGGGGGGTTGTGGCTGTGGGGGGGTTGTGGCTGTGGGGGTTGTGTGTAGGGGGGGACGGGTATGGGTGGGTGTCGGTTTGTGTGGGGGTTTGTGGCTGTGGGGTGTGTGTGTGGGGGGTCAGGTATGGGTGGGTGGGGGTTTGTGTGTGGGGGGTGTGGGTGTGACGTGTGCCCCCTGACCCAGGCTGCCCGTTGCCCTGCAGGTGGTGGAGCTGGTGGTGCGGGCGTTCCCCGGGGTGGAGGACGTGCGGGTGCCGCTGAGGGACAAACACCACTCGCTGCAGCAGCGGCTGCGACACTGCACCCTGCAAGGTGACTCCTGCTACCGCAGGCAACCGCGCATTCCCTTCACCCCTCTCTCCGCCGCATGGGGAGAGAGGGGGGTAGGAGGGTGAGAGGGGGAGAGAAGGGAGGGGAAGAAAGGGGGAGGGGAAGTGGGTGAGAGAAGGGGGTTGGGAGAGGGGGAAGGGGTGGTGAGGGGAGAAGGGAGGGGAGAGGGGTGGTGGGTGGAGAAGGGGCGGGAGAAAAGGGGAGAAGGGAGTGGGTGAGAGAAGGGTGTAGTGAGAGGGGGAAGGGGTGGTGAGGGGAGAGGGTGGGGGAGGAGGGGTGAGAAGGGTGGGGGA
Source organism: Rhinoraja longicauda (assembly GCF_053455715.1). NCBI lineage: Eukaryota > Metazoa > Chordata > Chondrichthyes > Rajiformes > Arhynchobatidae > Rhinoraja > Rhinoraja longicauda. The sequence continues at coordinate 1,395,835 of NC_135955.1, read as the reverse complement.
GAGGGTGTGGGTGGAGAGGGGGACGGGGTGAGAGGGAGGAGAAGGGAGAGGGGGAGATGGGAGAGGGGGGAGATGGGAGAGGGGGGAGATGGGAGAGGGTGGTTACCCGACCCCCCCTCCCCTCCACCCCACCCTGCACCCCCCACACCCGCCTGTCCCCCTGGGGGTGGGGGGACGGGTGTCTGTGGGTCAGCACTCCAGACCTGGAGTGGCAAATGGAGGAACCGAGCAGCTCTGTAGCACCAACGATAGACACAAAGTGCTGGAGTAACTCAGCGGGACGGGCAGCATCTCTGGAATGTGTGACGTTTCGGGACGAGTCCCTTCTTCAGACCGAGAGTCAGGGGAGAGGGAGACATAGAGATATGGAAGGGTAAGGTGTGAAAACGACAGATGAATGGGGACAAAGATCAAGGAGGATGTGGAATAGATCGTTGTTAACTTGGAGAAGCTGACAACGAGGCATACGAAGATCAAATTTAATCAGGACAGTCTGGCTGTTTGGAGAACTAGGATGGGGAGGGATGGAGAGAGAGGTAAAGCAAGGGTTTTTTGCAGCTGTATAAGACTTTGGTCAGGTTGCATTTGGAGCATTGCGTGCAGACACGGTGGTGCAGCGGTAGAGTTGCTGCCTTACAGCGAATGCAGCGCCGGAGACCCGGGTTCCATCCCGACTACGGGTGCTGTCTGTACGGAGTTTGTACGTTCTCCCCGTGACCTGCGCGGGTTTTCTCCAAGATCTTTAGTTTCCTCCCACACTCCAAAGACGTACAGGTTTGTAGGTTAATTGGCTTGGCAAATGTAAAAATTGTCCCTTGTGGGTGTAGGATAGTGTTAGTGTGCGGGGATCGCTGGTCGGTGCGGACCCGGTGGGCTGAAGTCGGTGGAGGAAGCAGATATGATAGTGGTGTTTTTGGATAGGCACATGGATATGGAGGAATATGGATCACATGCAGGCAACTGTGCGTTTATCTTGGCCATCGTGTTCGGTGCAGACAGTGTGGGGTGATGGGCCTGTCCCAGTGCGTGCTGCACTGCTCGATGTTCTGCAGCACTTTAATACTGTGGGACCGTCCAAAACACTTGACTGGAGTCAGCAGAGAGAGTGGAGCACACTGCCCGAGGGCTGGTGGAGTCTCCAGCTGTTTCACAAGGATCTGGGTGAGCAGTCTTTAACGGAGGATGCGTAGCAACCTGTCTCCCGGCCCGGGCGACTGCCATTGGTGGAGCGGGAGCACTTGGCTGCTGGCTGGGAGAGGTCACGTGGGGCGCAGGGCAGTGACATCCTTTTGTCCCTTATTTGGGAGTGAGGAAGTTGGCAACCCTAATGTGTGTCAGGGTGGGGACAGTTGTTTGAGCTGGCCTGGTCGGTGTGGGCTCGATGGGCCAAAGGGCCTGTTTCCACGCTGTATCTTTAAACTAAAGTACCGCATTTTTAGCACAGACTGCTTCTCACACAAAGCCTCCTGCCTTGCCCGCAGGCCCCGGGGGAGGGGAGCTGCTGTCGGTGGTGATGCACGGCCTGTCCCGGCAGCGGGCCAAGCTGTTGAAGCGGACGGCGCGCGCGCTGGGCCCCGGTGAGACGCATGTGTGGGAGCCCACTGGCGGGGGCCCGGGAGAGGCCGGTGAACAGCTGACCGAGCAGCTGTCCTCCACCACCACCCTGACCAGCACCACCACAGCCCAGAGCGAGGGCGAGAGTCTGGACAGCCTGACCCTGGACACCCCGCACCAGGGCACAAGTCTGCAGCCGCCCAGCGCCAGGTACTCATGTACAAGCAAGTATTTACATCACCATTTGTATCTCACAGAACAACAGGTGACTGTGAGTCCAACTGGCTATCCTCCTTGCTACCATAATGGGTTATGTGTCCTATCAGTGGACTAGTCTCTGATGTCTCTGGTAAAGCAAAGCTTCCTTCAGAGACCTAGCACATGCCCTCATGATCTACTGGTCCCATTCAATTAGCCTCAGCATTCCTGCAAAACATCTACTTGACATGCTGTGCTGCTAATCTAGCTGACAACTAGCTGACACACACTCCTAAACACAGTAACACACACACACCCCTAAACACAGTAACACACACACACACCCCTAAACACAGTAACACACACACACACCCCTAAACACAGTAACACACACACACACCCCTAAACACAGTAACACACACACACACCCCTAAACACAGTAACACACACACACACTCCTAAACACAGTAACACACACACACCCCTAAACACAGTAACACACACACACACTCCTAAACACAGTAACACACACACACCCCTAAACACAGTAACACACACACACACCCCTAAACACAGTAACACACACACACACCCCTAAACACAGTAACACACACACACACCCCTAAACACAGTAACACACACACACACCCCTAAACACAGTAACACACACACACACCACTAAACACAGTAACACACACCCTAAACACAGTAACACACACACACACCCCTAAACACAGTAACACACACCCTAAACACAGTAACACACACACCCCTAAACACAGTAACACACACACACACACCCCTAAACAAAGTAACACACACCCCTAAACACAGTAACACACACACACCCCTAAACACAGTAACACACACACACCCCCCTAAACACAGTAACACACACACACCCCTAAACACAGTAACACACACACACCCCTAAACACAGTAACACACACACCCCTAAACACAGTAACACACACACACACCCCTAAACACAGTAACACACACACCCCTAAACACAGTAACACACACACACCCCTAAACACAGTAACACACACACACACCCTAAACACAGTAACACACACACCCCTAAACACAGTAACACACACACACCCCTAAACACAGTAACACACACACACACCCCTAAACACAGTAACATACACACACTACTAAACACAGTAACACACACACACCCTAAACACAGTAACACACACACCCTAAACACAGTAACACACACACACACACACCCCTAAACACAGTAACACACACACACACACCCCATAAACACAGTAACATACACACACTCCTAAACACAGTAACATACACACACTCCTAAACACAGTAACACACACACCCCTAAACACAGTAACACACACCCCTAAACACAGTAACACACACACACACCCCTAAACACAGTAACACACACCCTAAACACAGTAACACACACCCCTAAACACAGTAACACACACCCCTAAACACAGTAACACACACACACACCCCTAAACACACTAACACACACACCCCTAAACACAGTAACACACACACACACACACCCTAAACACAGTAACACACACCCTAAACATAGTAACACACACCCTAAACATGGTAACACACACCCCTAAACACAGTAACACACGCACACCCTAAACACAGTAACACACACACACACACCCTAAACACAGTAACACACACCCTAAACATAGTAACACACACCCTAAACATGGTAACACACACCCCTAAACACAGTAACACACACACACCCTAAACACAGTAACACACACACCCCTAAACACAGTAACACACACACACCCCTAAACACAGTAACACACACACACCCCTAAACACAGTAACACACACACACACCCCTAAACACAGTAACACACACACCCCTAAACACAGTAACACACACACACCCCTAAACACAGTAACACACACACACACACCCTAAACACAGTAACACACACCCTAAACATAGTAACACACACCCTAAACATGGTAACACACACCCCTAAACACAGTAACACACACACCCCTAAACACAGTAACACACACACACACCCCTAAGCACAGTAACACACACCCCTAAACACAGTAACACACACCCTAAACACAGTAACACACACACACACCCCTAAACACAGTAACACACACCCCTAAACACAGTAACACACACACCCCTAAACACAGTAACACACACACACCCCCCTAAACACAGTAACACACACACACCCCTAAACACAGTAACACACACACACCCCTAAACACAGTAACACACACACCTCTAAACACAGTAACACACACACACACCCCTAAACACAGTAACACACACACCCCTAAACACAGTAACACACACACACCCCTAAACACAGTAACACACACACACACCCTAAACACAGTAACACACACACCCCTAAACACAGTAACACACACACACCCCTAAACACAGTAACACACACACACCCCTAAACACAGTAACATACACACACTACTAAACACAGTAACACACACACACACCCTAAACACAGTAACACACACACCCCTAAACACAGTAACACACACACACCCTAAACACAGTAACACACACCCTAAACACAGTAACACACACACACACCCCATAAACACAGTAACATACACACACTCCTAAACACAGTAACACACACACACCCCTAAACACAGTAACATACACACACTCCTAAACACAGTAACACACACACCCCTAAACACAGTAACACACACCCCTAAACACAGTAACACACACACACCCCTAAACACAGTAACACACACCCTAAACACAGTAACACACACCCCTAAACACAGTAACACACACCCCTAAACACAGTAACACACACACACCCCTAAACACAGTAACACACACACCCCTAAACACAGTAACACACACACACACACACACCCTAAACACAGTAACACACACCCTAAACACAGTAACACACACCCTAAACATAGTAACACACACCCTAAACATGGTAACACACACCCTAAACACAGTAACACACGCACACCCTAAACACAGTAACACACACACACACCCCTAAACACAGTAACACACACACACACCCCTAAACACAGTAACACACACACCCCTAAACACAGTAACACACACACACACCCCTAAACACAGTAACACACACCCCTAAACACATACATCCCCCTAAACACAGTAACATAAACAATGTACAATCACCATTCATACAATGGACTAATCCAGTAATATGTAGACGCAAGGAACTGCAGATGTTGGTTTACAAAAAAAAAGATGCAAAGTGCTGGAGTAACTCAGTTCAGTTTTACTTTATTGTCACGTGTGCTGAAGTACAGTTGGGTGCTAACCAGTCAACAGAAAGACAATACTCAGCGGGTCAGGCAGCAATTCTGGGAAACATGAATAGGTGACGTTTCACAGAGTGCTGGAGTAACTCAGCGGGTCAGGCAGCATCTGTGGAGAACATGGATAGGTGACGTTTCACAGAGTGCTGGAGTAACTCAGTGGGTCAGGCAGCATCTGTGGAGAACATGGATAGGTGACGTATCACAGAGTGCTGGAGTAACCCAGCGGGTCAGGCAGCATCTGTGGAGAACATGGAACGGTGACGTTTCGAGTCGGGACCCTTCTTCAGACTGGTTGTGGAGGGGAGGGAAAAGCTGGAAGAGAGGTGGGGGTGGGACAAAGTCTGACAAGTGATAGGTGGATACATAAAAACAGGTGGAATAACACAAAAGTTAACAATGCTTTCTAGCCGCGTGCACCTCGCTCAGTCTCGGCTTCTCCATCACATTCTAGTTCCACTCTCCCACTAGTGCAAGACCTAAACCCGTAGTGAAACCAGAGACATGGCCCAGAAGATCACAGTGGCTGGGGCAGTGTTCAAGAGCCGGAGAACTGCTGGGAGGCAGCTGCTCCTGAACCTGGAGGTCAAGGTTCTCAGGCTCCTGCGCCTTCTTCCCAATGGTAGCAGCGAGATGAGAGTGTGGCCGGGGTGGTGGGGCCTCTGATGATGCTGGCTCTGGTTTAATGGGCAGTGCCTCCTGTAGATCCCTTTTGGTGTTTTGGTTTAGTTTAGTTTAGAGATACAGCATGGAAACAGGCCCTTCAGCCCACCGAGTCCGCGCCAACCAGCGTACTCCGCACATTAACACTACCCGACACACACTAGGGACAATTCATACATTTACCAAGCCAATTAAACAACAAACCTGCACGTCTTTGGAGTGTGGGAGGAAACCGAAGATCTCGGAGAAAACCCACGCAGGTCACGGGGAGAACGTACAAACTCCGTACAGACAGTACCTGTAGTGGGGATGGAACCCGGGTCTCCGGCGCTGTAAGGCAGTAGCTCTAGCACTGTGCTGCCCCTGTGTGCCCACACTCATAGAAGTAGCAAATACTTCATCAACACTAATGGGTCTTGTTATGTCCTGGGTCACCAAAGCTTCCTGACCACACACCAGACATTAACCGCAGGTAGAGCCGCTACCTCACAGCTCCTACAGTCCTGGGTTCAATCTTGATCTCAGGTACTGTCTGTGCGTGGAGTCTGCATGTTCTCTCTGTCACCGTGTGGGTTTGAGGTTAATTGGCCCTCTGGCCATTGCCCCCAGTATGTAGGGAGTGGTGGCATGTGGGGAGCAGTTGGGGAGAGTGTGGGGAATGAAATGGGATTGGTGTAAATGCAACTGGGTGCATGATGGTCAACAGGATCTGGGTGGGTCAAAGGGCCGATGTCTTTGTTGCCAACCCAAGCCCATACCCCTCCCCAACTCTCAACACCACTCACACTCAACACTCACTGGGCAAAACACAATGCTGGAGGAACTCAGCGGGTCAGGCAGCAACTCTGGAGAGAAGGAACGGTGACTGTTTTTGTCCCGCCCCCTCCCCTGACATCAATCTGAAGAAGGGTCTCCACCCGAAACGTCACCCATTCCTTCTCTCCAGAGATGCTGCCTGACCGCTGAGTTACTTCAGCATTTTGTGTTTATCTTCGATTTAAACCAGCATTTGCAGTTTTTTCCCACACTATGCTGGAGGAACTCGGTGGTCGGGCAAATGCAGCCACTGACCTTTCTGTTTGGTTAAAGAGTGGCAATAATTCCTCAAATGTATAAATTAAAACCGCAGTGAGTGGGAATTGGAAGGGAGCAGTGTGATATCAGGGACTCTGAAGAAGGGTCTCGACCCACAACATCACCCATTCCTTCTATCCAGAGATGCTGCCTGTCCTGCTGAGTTACTCCAACATTTAGTGTCTGTCTTTGGCGTAAAGCAGCATCTGCAGTTCCTGCCCACATAATCCCAGAGAATGCTTTCTCTATCAGATTTGGCTCATAGTGTGAGTTTGAGTTGAGTTTATTGTCACGTGTACCGAGGTACAGTGACAAGCTTTTGTTGCGTGCTAACCAGTCAGCAGAAAGGCAATTGCCAGAGAAGGCAGGCACGGGGTACTGATTGTGGATGATCAACCATGATCACATTGAATTATGGTGTTGGCTCGAAGGACCGAATGGCCTACTCCTGCACCTATTGTCTATGTATCGATATAATACATGATTACAATCGAGCCATTTACATCGTATAGATACATGATAAGGGAATAACGTTTAGTGCAAGGTTATACCAGCAAATTCCAATCAAGGATAGTCCGATGGTCACCAATGAGGTAGATAGTAGTTCAGGTCTGCTTTCTAGTTGTGGTAGATACATAGACAATAGCTGCAGGAGTAGGCCATTCGGCCCTTCGAGCCAGCACCGCCATTCAATGTGATCATGGCTGATCATTCACAATCAGTACCCCATTCCTGCCTTCTCCCCATATCCCTTTATTCCATCAGCCCTATCTAGCTCTCTCTTGAATGCATCCAGTGAATCGGCCTCCACTGCCCTCTGAAGCAGAGAATTCCACAAATTCACAACTCTGTGTGAAAAAGTTTTTCCTTATCTCAGTTCTAAATGGCCTACCCCTGATTCTTAAACTATGGCCCCTGTTTCTGGACTCCCCCAACATCGGGAACATGTTTCCTGCATCTAACGTGTCCAATCCCTTAATAATTTTATATGTTTCTATAAGAACCCCTCTCATCCTTCTAAATTCCAGTGAATACAAGTACAGTCGCTCAATTCTTTCATCATATGACAGTCCAGCCATCCCGGGGATTAACCTAGTGAACCTACGCTGCACGCCCTCAATAGCAAGAATATCTTTCCCCAAATTAGGAGACCAAAACAGCACACAGTACTCCAGGTGCGGTCTCACCAGGGCCCTGTACAACTGCAGAAGGACCTCTTTGCTCCTATACTCAACTCCTCTCGTTATGAAGGCCAACATGCCATTAGCTTTCTTCACTGACTGTTGTACCTGCATGCTTACTTTCAGTGATTGATGCAAACCGAGGTCTTGTACATCCCCTTTTCCTGACGTGACACCATTCAGATAATAATCTGCCTTCCCATTCTTGCCACCAAAGTGGATAACCTCACATTTATCTACATTAAGCTGCATCTGCCATGCATCCGCCCACTCACACAACCTGCCCAAATCACTCTGCATCCTCATAGCATCCTCCTCACAGTTCACACTGCCACCCAGCTTTGTGTCATCTGCAAATTTGCTAATGTTACTTTTAATTCCTCAATCCAAATGGTTCAGTTGCCTGATAACAGCTGGAAAGATGCCCCTGAATCTGCAGGTGTACGTTTTCACACTTCTGTACCTCTTGCCCGATGGGAGAGGGGAGAAGAGGGAGTGGCCGGGGTGCGACTGGTCCTTCATTATGCTGCTGGCCTTGCCGAGGCAGCGTGAGGTGTAGATGGAGTCAGTGGAAGGGAGGTTGGTTTGTGTGATGGTCTGGGCTGTTGGCCTTGCCGAGGCAGCGTGAGGTGTAGATGGAGTCAATGGAAGGGAGGTTGGTTTGTGTGATGGTCTGGGCTGTGTCCACAACTCTCTGCAGTTTCTTGCGGTCGTGGATTCCCAAACCGTGCTGTGATGCATCCTGATAAAATGCTTTCTGCGGCTCATCTGTAGAAGTTGGTGAGAGTGGCCTCTCTCTCTGTGCCATAGAAACATAGAAAATAGTTGCAGGAGAAAGCCATTTGGCCCCTCGAGCCAGCACGCCATTCATTGATCATCCAAAATCAATAACCTGTGCCTGCATTCTCCCCATATCCGCTGATTCCGCTAGCCGCTTTTAAATCCATCCAGTGATTTGGCCTCCACTGCCCTCTGTGGCAGAGAAATCCACAGATTCACAACTCTGGGTGAAAAGGTTTCTCCTCAGCTCAGTTTTATATGGGCTGCCCGCTATTCTTCGTTGTGTCAGGGAGTGCAGCACAGCCTGTGTTGTGTGTTGCAGGGTCCAGGAGTCGCAGCAGCTTGGCACGGGAGAGGGAGAGCAGGGAGCGTGCAGCAGGAAGGCACGGCATACTGGCGTGGATGGGCAGCAGCGCCTCCCTCAGGTTGGCTCCTGGGAGTTTGAGTGCGGTGACGAGGAGTACGTGAAGTTCCTGGAGCTGTTCCTGAGCTACGTGCTGGAGAGAGACGGGGCGGTGAACGAGAGCGGTGCCGTGCCGCTGGTGAGCGGCTGTGGTCGCCGGCTGAGGGAGCAGGAGCTCGACTCGCTGGCCTTCCACGTGCAGAGCTCGCTGAAGCGCCGGCAGAACCAGGGCCGCGTGGCCCAGGCCCTCGGCACGGCCACCGGCCCCGGCAGCTCACCGGCCCACCCGCCACAGGGCTGCGGGCAAAGCATCACCACTGCCGTCTTCCCCACCGTGCCCGACCCACCCCACCCCTCCACCCGTGCCTGGCTGGCCCCCGCCCAGGGCAGTCTCCACAGCTACTTCCCTGCCAACCCAGGCCCCGGCACGGGACAAAGCAACGGCCTGTTTGGGTCAAGGACCAGCTCTTTGCCATCTCCAGCAGGTGTGCCCTGGCAGTGGGGGGCAGAGTCCCACCGTCAGCCTGGCACGGCCCCTGCCAACGCCCCCTCTCATCCCCTCACCCCCAGCCCCTCCCCCGGCCTCCCGCCAGCCCTCGCCCTGCTGGACAATGAGCCCGACCCTGAGCTGGAGGGTGGCAGCCGCGACACGGCCAAGCTGCTGGAGTGGATGGTGCGCTGGTCGGAGCGGAGACCAGCGCACGGCACGGGCATCGGGCCTGGGCACGGCCCCGCCATCCGCGTCCACACGTCCGTCACCGCCATCATACGCTCCCTGCGGCTGCTCGACCACAGCCTGGGCATCGATATGGCACCGCGGCAACTCAGCACGGTACGTCCCTGCCCCCCCATGGCAGCACGGTACCCCCCCCTCCCCTCCCCCCCCCACCTCAGCACGGCACCCCCCCCTCCCCACCCACGACAGCACAGCACCCCCCCCTCCCCACCCACGACAGCACGGCACCCCCCTCCTCCCCCTCCCCCCCATGACAGCACGGCACCCCCCCCTCCCCCCCCACGACAGCACAGCACCCCCCCTCCCCCTCCCCCCCCACGACAGCACGGTACCCCCCCTCCCCCTCCCCCCCCACGACAGCACAGCACCCCCCCTCCCCCTCCCCCCCCATGACAGCACGGTACCCCTCTCCCCCCCCCCCCCACGACAGCACGGTACCCCTCCCCTTCCCCCCCCACGACAGCACGGTACCCCTCTCCCCCCCCCACGACAGCACGGTACCCCCCCTCCCCTTCCCCACCCACGACAGCACGGTACCCCCCCCTCCCCTTCCCCACCCACGACAGCATGGTACCCCTCTCCCCCCCCCACGACAGCACGGTACCCCTCTCCCCCCCCCACGACAGCACGGTACCCCCCCTCCCCTTCCCCACCCACGACAGCACGGTACCCCCCCTCCCCACCCACGACAGCACAGCACCCCCCCCTCCCCACCCACGACAGCACGGCACCCCCCTCCTCCCCCTCCCCCCCATGACAGCACGGCACCCCCCCTCCCCCCCCACGACAGCACAGCACCCCCCCTCCCCCTCCCCCCCCACGACAGCACGGTACCCCCCCTCCCCCTCCCCCCCCACGACAGCACAGCACCCCCCCTCCCCCTCCCCCCCCATGACAGCACGGTACCCCTCTCCCCCCCCCCCCCACGACAGCACGGTACCCCTCCCCTTCCCCCCCCACGACAGCACGGTACCCCTCTCCCCCCCCCACGACAGCACGGTACCCCCCCTCCCCTTCCCCACCCACGACAGCACGGTACCCCCCCTCCCCTTCCCCACCCACGACAGCACGGTACCCCTCTCCCCCCCCCACGACAGCACGGTACCCCTCTCCCCCCCCCACGACAGCACGGTACCCCGCCTCCCCTTCCCCACCCACGACAGCACGGTACCCCCCCTCCCCTTCCCCACCCACGACAGCACGGTACCCCCCCTCCCCTTCCCCACCCACGACAGCACGGCACCCCCCTCCCCACCCACAACACACGGTCCGCCCCTTCCCCTGCTCATTGCCGCACACAGGACCAGCAAGGCTCCGCGTGTTCCGCTGTTGTGGAAGGTTGGATCCCACGGGATGCAGGGACAGATAGATGCATGATGGAACATTGGCTCCATGGATGGAAGCAGAGGGTGACGGGGGAAGGTTGCTTCTCAGACTGGAGGCCTGTGACTAGTGGTGTGCCTCAGGGTTTGGTGTTGGGCCCGTTACTGTTTATCATCTACATCAATGATTTGGATGAGAACATACAGGGCAAGATTAGCAAGTTTGCAGGTGACACCAAAGTGGGAGGTATTGTAGATCGTGAAAGTGGTTGTGAACGATTGCAGCAGGATCTGGATCGACTGGCCAGATGGGCGGAGGAATGGTTGATGGAATTTAATACAGGGAAATGTGAGGTGTTGCATTCTGTGAAGTCTGACATGTGCAGGACCCACACAGTGAATGGTGGGGCTCTGGGGAGAGTTGTAGAGCAGAGGGATCGAGAGTGCAAATGTATAGGTACGAAAGTGGCGTCACAGGTAGAAAGTGTGGTCAGACAGCTTTCAGCATATTGGCCTTCGTTGGTCAGAGTTTTGAGTATAGTGGTTGAGAGGTTATGGTACAGTTGTATAAAATGTTTATGAGGCCACATTCAGTGTATTGTGTTCAGATTTACCAGGATGTTGCCAGGACTAGAGGGTGTGAGCTATAGGGAGAGGTTGAGTAGGCTGGGTCTCTATTCCTTGGATTGCAGGAGGATGAGGAGTGATGTTATAGAGGTGTACAAAATCATGAGAGGAATAGATCGGGTAGATGCAGAGTCTTTTATCCGAAGTAGGGGAATTGAGAAGCAGAGGGCATAGGTTTAAAGTGAGAGGGGAAGATTGAATTGGAACCTGAGGGGTAACTATTTTACACAAGTGGTGGTGGGTGTATGGAACAAGGAGGTAGTTGAGGCAGGTACAATTGCAACGTTGAGGAAACATTTAGACTGGTGCACGGATAGGACAGGTTTAGAGGGATATAGGCCAAACGCGGGCAGGTGGGGCTAGTGGAGATGGGGCATTGTGGCCGGTGTAGGCAAGTTGGGCCTAAAGGCCGGTTTCCACACTGTTTATGACGTTTTGGGTCAGGGCCCTTCTTCAAACTCCTTGTGTCCAGCTGTTGTAGAAGCCTCTGTCGATGGTGGACGGTGGTGGTGCTGACCCTGCTCACTGCATGAGATGCTGTGAATGAATGCGGCCATGCACAGCAGCCTGTGCTGGCGGTGGTGGGCGCTGATCTGCTGTGTGAGGCGGTGATGAATGCGGCCATGCACGGCTGCCTGTGCCGGCGGTGGTGGGCGCTGACCTGTGTGAGGCGGTGATGAATGCGGCCATGCACGGCTGCCTGTGCCGGCGGTGGTGGGTCGTGCCGTGAGTGAGGGAGGTGTAGCAGGAGCTCTGTGCTGCCTGTGCCGGCAGTGCTGGCCCTTACCGTGAGTGAGGGAGGGGTAGTGGGAGCCCTGTGCTGCCTGTGCCGGCAGTGCTGGCCCTTAACGTGAGTGAGGAGGGGTAGCGGGAGCCCTGTGCTGCCTGTGCCGGCAGTGCTGGGTCGTGCCGTGAGTGAGGGAGGGGTAGCAGGAGCCCTGTGCTGCCTGTGCCGGCAGTGCTGGGTCGTGCCGTGAGTGAGGGAGGGGTAGTGGGAGCCCTGTGCTGCCTGTGCCGGCAGTGCTGGGTCGTGCCGTGAGTGAGGGAGGGGTAGCGGGAGCCCTGTGCTGCCTGTGCCGGCAGTGCTGGGTCGTGCCGTGAGTGAGGAGGGGTAGTGGGAGCCCTGTGCTGCCTGTGCCGGCAGTGCTGGGTCGTGCCGTGAGTGAGGGAGGGGTAGTGGGAGCCCTGTGCTGCCAGCCTGGTTAACCTGGTGTCTCTCTTGCAGGGTGCTGTGGACGAGAGTGCGGTGGAGCGGGTGTGGCAGCACCGGCAGCCACGGGTGAGGTGGGTCAGTGTTGGTGTGTCCACCGTGGGCTCAGGGTGAGGTGGGTCAGTGTTGGCGTGTCCACCGTGGGCTCAGGGTGAGGTGGGTCAGTGTTGGCGTGTCCACCGTGGGCTCAGGGTGAGGTGGGTCAGTGTTGGCGTGTCTGGGGTGGGCTCAGGGTGAGGTGGGTCAGTGTTGGCGTGTCCACCGTGGGCTCAGGGTGAGGTGGGTCAGTGTTGGCGTGTCCACCGTGGGCTCAGGGTGAGGTGGGTCAGTGTTGGCGTGTCTGGTGTGGGCTCAGGGTGAGGTGGGTCAGTGTTGGCGTGTCCACCGTGGGCTCAGGGTGAGGTGGGTCAGTGTTGGCGTGTCTGGTGTGGGCTCAGGGTGAGGTGGGTCAGTGTTGGCGTGTCTGGTGTGGGCTCAGGGTGAGGTGGGTCAGTGTTGGTGTGTCTGGTGTGGGCTCAGGGTGAGGTGGGTCAGTGTTGGCGTGTCCACCATGGGCTCAGGGTGAGGTGGGTCAGTGTTGGCGTGTCTGGTGTGGGCTCAGGGTGAGGTGGGTCAGTGTTGGCGTGTCTGGTGCGAGCTCTGTTTGCACGCTGTGTCACTCTATGACTAAGCTGCTGTGTTGTTGACAGAGCGGAGAGTGCAGGAGAGTTGCACAAGCAGGACTGTGGTGACACAAACCTCTGCAGTGGTCAGCACCTGACCTCAGACTCGGACAGTGGAAGCGATGAAGAGGGGTCACGAGATGGCCACAGTCTCTCTCCTCAGGAGCACGGTAGGTGTCTGTGATCCATCGCCGGTCCGGGGGGAGAGAGTGCTCCCCTTTCCTCTCCTCTCCGTGAGCAATGTCCAACCTCTTCCAGCGGCCCAGCCCCACATCAACCTGACCCACACTCATCCTGTGGCCCAGCCCCACCACATCAACCTGATCCACACTCATCCTGTGGCCCAGCCCCACATCAACCTGACCCACACTCATCCTGTGGCCCAACCCCACCACATCAACCTGACCCACACTCATCCCTCCTGTGGCCCAGCCCCACCACATCAACCTGACCCACACTCATCCCTCCTGTGGCCCAGCCCCACCACATCAACCTTACCCACACTCATCCTGTGGCCCAGCCCCACCACATCAACCTTACCCACACTCATCCCTCCTGTGGCCCAGCCCCACATCAACCTGACCCACACTCATCCTGTGGCCCAGCCCCACCACATCAACCTTACCCACACTCATCCTGTGGCCCAGCCCCACCACATCAACCTGACCCACACTCATCCCTCCTGTGGCCCAGCCCCACATCAACCTGACCCACACTCATCCTGTGGCCCAGCCCCACCACATCAACCTGACCCACACTCATCCTGTGGCCCAGCCCCACATCAACCTGACCCACACTCATCCTGTGGCCCAGCCCCACATCAACCTGACCCACACTCATCCCTCCTGTGGCCCAGCCCCACATCAACCTGACCCACACTCATCCTGTGGCCCAGCCCCACATCAACCTGACCCACACTCATCCTGTGGCCCAGCCCCACATCAACCTGACCCACACTCATCCTGTGGCCCAGCCCCACCACATCAACCTGACCCACACTCATCCCTCCTGTGGCCCAGCCCCACCACATCAACCTGACCCACACTCATCCTGTGGCACAGCCCCATATCAACCTTACCCACACTCATCCCTCCTGTGGCCCAGCCCCACCACATCAACCTTACCCACACTCATCCCTCCTGTGGCCCAGCCCCACCACATCAACCTTACCCACACTCATCCCTCCTGTGGCCCAGCCCCACCACATCAACCTGATCCACACTCTTTCCACCATACTGGCATTCTTCCTGTGGCAGGGTGACCAAAACTAAACACAGAACAAGTGTGGGCTCACCTACATAACTAGACATTGTGGACACATTGGAGATCATTTTCCAATGTTCTATAGATTCAGGATCAGTTCCTGTGGATTGGAGGGTAGCTAATGTTATCCCACTTTTTAAGAAAGGAGGGAGAGAGAAAACGTGAAATTATAGACCAGTTAGTCTGACATCAGTGGTGGGGAAGATGCTGGAGTCAATTATAAAAGATGAAATTGCGGAGCATTTGGATAGTAGTAACAGGATCGTTCCGAGTCAGCATGGATTTACGAAGGGGAAATCATGCTTGACTAATCTTCTGGAATTCTTTGAGGATGTAACCAGGAAAATTGACAGGGGAGAGCCGGTGGATGTGGTGTACCTCGACTTTCAGAAAGCCTTCGACAATGTCCCACATAGGAGATTAGTGGGCAAAATTAGAGCACATGGTATTGGAGGTAGGGTACTGACATGGATAGAAAATTGGTTGACAGACAGAAAGCAAAGAGTGGGGATAAATGGGTCCCTTTCAGAATGGCAGGCAGTAACTAGTGGGGTACCGCAAGGCTCGGTGCTGGGACCGCAGCTATTTACAATATACATTAATGACTTGGATGAAGGGATTAAAAGTACCATTAGCAAATTTGCAGATGATACAAAGCTGGGTGGTAGTGTCAACTGTGAGGAAGATGCTATGAGGTTGCAGGGTGACTTGGACAGGTTGTGTGAGTGGGCGGATGCATGGCAGATGCAGTTTAATGTGGATAAGTGTGTTGTTATCCACTTTGGTGGTAAGAATAGGAAGGCAGATTATTATCTGAATGGTGTCAAGTTAGGAAAAGGGGATGTACAACGAGATCTGGGTGTCCTAGTGCATCAGTCACTGAAAGGAAGCATGCAGGTACAGCAGGCAGAGAAGAAAGCCAATGGAATGTTGGCCTTCATAACAAGAGGAGTTGAGTATAGGAGCAAAGAGGTCCTTCTGCAGTTGTACAGGGCCCTAGTGAGACCGCACCTGGAGTACTGTGTGCAGTTTTGGTCTCCAAATTTGAGGAAGGATATTCTTGCTATTGAGGGCATGCAGCGTAGGTTTACTTGGTTAATTCCCGGAATGGCGGGACTGTCATATATCATATCATATCATATCATATATATACAGCCGGAAACAGGCCTTTTCGGCCCTCCAAGTCCGTGCCGCCCAGTGATCCCCGTACATTAACACTATCCTACACCCACTAGGGACAATTTTTACATTTACCCGCCAATTAACCTACATACCTGTACGTCTTTGGAGTGTGGGAGGAAACCGAAGATCTCAGAGAAAACCCACGCAGGTCACGGGGAGAACGTACAAACTCCTTACAGTGCAGCACCCGTAGTCAGGATCGAACCTGAGTCTCCGGCGCTGCATTCGCTGTAAAGCAGCAACTCTACCGCTGCGCTACCGTGCCGTTGAAAGACTGGAGCGACTAGGCTTGTATACACTGGAATTTAGAAGGATGAGAGGGGATCTTATCGAAACATATAAGATTATTAAGGGGTTGGACACGTTAGAGGCAGGAAATATGTTCCCAATGTTGGGGGAGTCCAGAACCAGGGACCACAGTTTAAGAATAAGGGGTAGGCCATTTAGAACGGAGATGAGGAAAAACTTTTTCAGTCAGAGAGTTGTGAATCTGTGGAATTCTCTGCCTCAGAAGGCAGTAGAGGCCAATACTCTGAATGCATTCAAGAGAGAGCTAGATAGAGCTCTTAAGGATAGCGGAGTCAGGGGGTATGGGGAGAAGGCAGGAACGGGGTACTGATTGAGAATGATCAGCCATGATCACATTGCATGGTGGTGCTGGCTCGAAGGGCCGAATGGCCTCCTCCTGCACCTATTGTCTATTGTCTCCACGTTGTCATTAGCACCAGGGATGCTTGCTTGCCCTTCTTGCTTGCTGCAGCCTAAAAGACACCTTAAAGCAGCAGCACGACAAATAGACAGTAAACAGTGCATAGAAACATAGAAGCAGGAGGAGGCCATTTGGCCCTTCAAGCCAGCACCGCCATTCATTGTGATCATGGCTGATCGTCCACAATCAGTAACCCGTGCCTGCCTTCTCCCCATATCCCTTGATTCCACTAGCCCCTAGAACTCTATCTAACTCTCTCTTAAATCCATCCAGTGAATTGGCCTCCACTGCCCTCTGTGGCAGAGAATTCCACAAATTCATAACCTTCTGGGTGAAAAGGTTTTTTCTCACCTCAGTAAATGACGTCAGCAGTTATTCGTAAACCAGACCATAATAGTGCATAGTGTTTGTTTGGTTTGCAGACTCTAATGTTGTTTGGTACTGAGCTCGGGGTGAGGTTAGTGTTGTGATTCAAGAGGCTGATGGTCGCTGGCCAGAAGCTGTTCTTGAACCAGGAGGTCTTGGTTCTCAGGCTCTTGTACCTTCTTCCCAACGGTAGCAGCGAGATGAGAGCGTGGTCAGGGTGGTGTGGGACTTTGATGGTGATGTCTGGCTTATTGGGCCAGTGCCTCCTGTAGATGCCCTGGGTGGTGGGGAGGTCAGTACCCGTGATGGACCTGCGATGGTGGGGAGGTCAGTGCCAGTGATGGGCCAGGCAGTGTCCACCACTCTCTGTAGATGCCCTGGGTGGTGGGGAGGTCAGTTCCCGTGAAGGACAATAGACAATAGACAATAGACAATAGGTGCAGGAGTAGGCCATTCAGCCCTTCGAGCCAGCACCGCCATTCAATGCGATCATGGCTGATCACTATCAATCAGTACCCCGTTCCTGCCTTCTCCCCATACCCCCTCACTCCGCTATCCTTAAGAGCTCTATCCAGCTCTCTCTTGAAAGCATCCAACGAACTGGCCTCCACTGCCTTCTGAGGCAGAGAATTCCACACCTTCACCACCCTCTGACTGAAAAAGTTCTTCCTCATCTCCGTTCTAAATGGCCTACCCCTTATTCTCAAACTGTGGCCCCTTGTTCTGGACTCCCCCAACATTGGGAACATGTTATCTGCCTCTAATGTGTCCAATCCCCTAATTATCTTATATGTTTCAATAAGATCCCCCCTCATCCTTCTAAATTCCAGTGTATACAAGCCCAATCGCTCCAGCCTTTCAACATACGACAGTCCCGCCATTCCGGGAATTAATCTAGTGAACCTACGCTGCACGCCCTCCATAGCAAGAATATCCTTCCTCAAATTTGGAGACCAAAACTGCACACAGTACTCCAGGTGCGGTCTCACCAGGGCCCGGTACAACTGTAGAAGGACCTCTTTGCTCCTATACTCAACTCCTCTTGTTACGAAGGCCAACATTCCATTGGCTTTCTTCACTGCCTGCTGAACCTGCATGCTTCCTTTCATTGACTGATGCACTAGGACACCCAGATCTCGTTGAACTCCCCCTCCTCCTAACTTGACACCATTCAGATAATAATCTGCCTTTCTATTCTTACTTCCAAAGTGAATAACCTCACACTTATCTACATTAAACTGCATCTGCCATGTATCCGCCCACTCACACAACCTGTCCAGGTCACCCTGCAGCCTTATTGCATCTTCCTCACAATTCACACTACCCCCCAACTTAGTATCATCTGCAAATTTGCTAATGGTACTTTTAATCCCTTCGTCTAAGTCATTAATGTATATCGTAAATAGCTGGGGTCCCAGCACCGAACCTTGCGGTACCCCACTGGTCACTGCCTGCCATTCCGAAAGGGACCCATTTATCCCCACTCTTTGCTTTCTGTCTGTTAACCAATTTTCTATCCATGTCAGTACCCTACCCCCAATACCATGTGCCCTAATTTTGCCCACTAATCTCCTATGTGGGACCTTGTCGAAGGCTTTCTGAAAGTCGAGGTACACCACATCCACTGACTCTCCCTTGTCAATTTTCCTAGTTACATCCTCAAAAAATTCCAGTAGATTTGTCAAGCATGATTTCCCCTTCGTAAATCCATGCTGACTCGGAACGATCCCGTTACTGCTATCCAAATGCTCAGCAATTTCGTCTTTTATAATTGACTCCAGCATTTTCCCCACCACTGATGTCAGACTAACTGGTCTATAATTACCCGTTTTCTCTCTCCCTCCTTTCTTAAAAAGTGGGATAACATTTGCTATTCTCCAATCCACAGGAACTGATCCTGAATCTATAGAACATTGAAAAATGATCTCCAATGCTTCCACTATTTCTAGAGCCACCTCCTTAAGTACTCTGGGATGCAGACCATCAGGCCCTGGGGATTTACTCAGTGGCATGGTGGCGCAGTGGTAGAGTTGCTGCCTCACAGCACCAGAGACCCGGGTACTGTCTGTACAGAGTTTGCACGTTCTCCTGTGACCACGTGGGTTTTCTCCAGGATGTCCGGTTTCCTCCAACACTCCAAAGACGTACAGGTTTGTAGGTAACTTAGTTTTGGTATAACTGTAAATTGTCCCTGTAAATTGTAAAGTGTGGGTGTATGGAACGAGCTGCCAGAGGAGGTAGTTGAGGCTGGGACTATCCCATTGTTTAAGAAACAGTTGGACAGGTGCATGGATAGGACAGGTTTGTGGGGATATGGACCAAACGCTGGCAGGTGGGACTACAGTAGCTGGGACATTGTTGGCCAGTGTGGGCAAGTTGGGCCGAAGGGCCTGTTTCCACACTGTATCACTCTATGGCTGTATGACTGTAGTGTGTAGGATAGTGCTAGTGTACGGGGATCGTAGGTCGGCGTGGATTAGTTGGGCCGAAAGGCCTGTTTCTGCGCGGTATCTCTAAACTAAAGTAAACAGTGGGGCTGATGCACTGGGCACGGTGGTGACACACACTGACTGGCAGCAGTGGGCATGGGGACATGTACTGCCCAGCATGTTTGCACTGACTCTGGCTCTATGTGGACGTACAGGTGGCAGCGTCTCCCCGGCAGCAGGGGATGCCCGTGTGCAAGAGGAGCCAAGGTCACGCACTCCCATCAGCCCCGCCATCTCCATCAGCATCCAGACCAAGCCCAGGGCCAGGATCACAGGCACAGTCACGGTGAGTGAACCACAGGGGCAGCCTGGACATGAACCCCCAAACCCCAGTCTACACGTACCCCCAAACCCCAGTCTACACGTACCCCCAAACCTCAGTCTACACGTACCCCCAAACCCCAGTGTGCACAAGTATCCCCAAACCCCAGTCTACACGTACCCCCAAACCCCAGTCTACATGTACCCCCAAACCCCAGTCTACACGTACCCTCAAACCCCAGTCTACATGTACCCCCAAACCCCAGTCTACATGTACCCCCAAACCCCAGTCTACACGTACCCCCATACCCCAGTCTACACGTACCCCCAAACCCCAGTGTGTACATGTAGCCCCAAACCCCAGTCTACACATACCCCCAAACCCCAGTCTGCATGAACCCACAAACCCCAGTCTACACGTACCCCCAAACCCCAGTCTACACGTACCCCCAAACCCCAGTGTGCACATGTACTCCCAAACACCCATCTACATGAACCCCCAAACCCCAGTCTACATGTACCCCCAAACCCCAGTCTACATGTACCCCCAAACCCCCGTCTACGTGTACCCCCAAACCCCAGTCTACATGTACACCCAAACCCCCGTCTACATGTACCCCCAAACACCAGTCTACATGTACCCCCAAACCCCAGTCTGCACGCACCCCCAAACCCCAGTCTACGTGTACCCCCAAACCCCAGTCTACATGTACCCCCAAACCCCAGTCTACACGTACCCCCAAACCCCAGTGTGTACATGCACCCCCAAACCCCAGTCTACACGTACCCCCAATCCCCAGTGTGTACATGCACCCCCAAACCCCAGTCTGCATGAACCCCCCAAACCCCAGTGTGCACATGTACCCCCAAACCCCAGTCTACACGTACCCCCAAACCCCAGTGTGCACATGTACACCCAAACACCCATCTACATGAACCCCAAACCCCCGTCTACATGTACCCCCAAACCCCAGTCTACATGTACCCCCAAACCCCGTCTACATGTAGCGCCAAACCCCAATCTGTACATGTACCCCCAAACCCCCGTCTACATGTACCCCCAAACCCCAGTCTGTACATGTACCCCAAACCCCATCTACATGCACCCCAAACCCCGGTCTACATGTACCCCCAAACCCCCGTCTACACGTCCCCCCAAACCCCAGTCTGCATGTACCCCCAAACCCCGTCTACATGTACCCCCAAACCCCCAGTCTACACGTACCCCCAAACCCCAGTCTACATGTACCCCCAAACACCAGTCTACATGCACCCCCAAACCCCAGTCTACACGTGCCCCCAAACCCCAGTCTGTACATGTACCCCCAAACACCGTCTGTACATGTACCCCCAAACCCGTCTACATGTACCCCCAAACCCCAGTCTACACGTACCCCAAACCCCCCGTTTACGTGTACCCCCAAACCCCGGTCTACATGTACCCCCAACCCCCGTCTACATGTACCCCCAAACCCCAGTCTACATGTACCCCCAAACCCCAGTCTACATGTACCCCCAAACGCCAGTCTGTACATGTGCCCCCAAACCCCAGTCTGTACATGTACCCCCAAACCCCAGTCTACATGTACCCCCAAACCCCGGTCTACATGTACCCCCAAATCCCAGTCTACACGTACCCCCAAACTACCGTCTACACGTACCCCCAAACCCCAGTGTACACATGTATCCCCAAACCCCAGTCTACACGTACCCCCAAACCCCAGTCTACATGTACCCCATACCCCAGTCTATATGCACCCCATACCCCAGTCTACATGTACCCCCCAAACCCCAGTCTGTACATGTACCCCCAAACCCCAGTCTACACGTTCCCCCAAACCCCAGTCTACACGTTTCCCCCAAACCCCAGTCTAACTGTACCCCAAACCCCAGTCTACACGTACCCCCAAACCCCAGTTTGCACATGTACCCCCAAACACCCATCTACATGAACCCCCAAACCCCAGTCTACATGTACACCCACACCCCAGTCTACACGTACCCCCAAACCCCAGTGTGTACATGTAGCCCCAAACCCCAGTCTACACATACCCCCAAACCCCAGTCTGCATGAACCCACAAACCCCAGTCTACACGTACCCCCAAACCCCAGTCTACACGTACCCCCAAACCCCAGTGTGCACATGTACTCCCAAACACCCATCTACATGAACCCCCAAACCCCAGTCTACATGTACCCCCAAACCCCCGTCTACATGTACCCCCAAACCCCCGTCTACGTGTACCCCCAAACCCCAGTCTACATATACACCCAAACCCCCGTCTACATGTACCCCCAAACACCAGTCCACATGTACCCCC
This sequence comes from Rhinoraja longicauda, assembly GCF_053455715.1. Lineage (NCBI taxonomy): Eukaryota > Metazoa > Chordata > Chondrichthyes > Rajiformes > Arhynchobatidae > Rhinoraja > Rhinoraja longicauda. The sequence continues at coordinate 1,373,494 of NC_135955.1, read as the reverse complement.
AAACCCCAGTCTGCACCTACCCCCCAAACCCCAGTCTACGTGTACCCCCAAACCCCAGTCTACATGTACCCCCAAACCCCAGTCTACACGTACCCCCAAACCCCAGTGTGTACATGCACCCCCAAACCCCAGTCTACACGTACCCCCAATCCCCAGTGTGTACATGCACCCCCAAACCCCAGTCTGCATGAACCCCCCAAACCCCAGTGTGCACATGTACCCCCAAACCCCAGTCTACACGTACCCCCAAACCCCAGTGTGCACATGTACACCCAAACACCCATCTACATGAACCCCAAACCCCCGTCTACATGTACCCCCAAACCCCAGTCTACATGTACCCCCAAACCCCGTCTACATGTAGCCCCAAACCCCAATCTGTACATGTACCCCCAAACCCCCGTCTACATGTACCCCAAACCCCAGTCTGTACATGTACCCCAAACCCCATCTACATGCACCCCCAAACCCCGGTCTACATGTACCCCCAAACCCCCGTCTACACGTCCCCCCAAACCCCAGTCTGCATGTACCCCCAAACCCCGTTTACATGTACCCCCAAACCCCCAGTCTACACGTACCCCAAACCCCAGTCTACATGTACCCCCAAACACCAGTCTACATGCACCCCCAAACCCCAGTCTACACGTGCCCCCAAACCCCAGTCTGTACATGTACCCCCAAACACCGTCTGTACATGTACCCCCAAACCGTCTACATGTACCCCCAAACCCCAGTCTACACGTACCCCAAGCCCCCCGTTTACGTGTACCCCCAAACCCCAGTCTACATGTACCCCCAACCCCCGTCTACATGTACCCCCAAACCCCAGTCTACATGTACCCCAAACCCCAGTCTACATGTACCCCCAAACGCCAGTCTGTACATGTGCCCCCAAACCCCAGTCTGTACATGTACCCCCAAACCCCAGTCTACATGTACCCCCAAACCCCGGTCTACATGTACCCCCAAATCCCAGTCTACACGTACCCCCAAACTACCGTCTACACGTACCCCCAAACCCCAGTGTACACATGTATCCCCAAACCCCAGTCTACACGTACCCCCAAACCCCAGTCTACATGTGCCCCATACCCCAGTCTATATGCACCCCCATACCCCAGTCTACATGTACCCCCAAACCCCAGTCTGTACATGTACCCCCAAACCCCAGTCTACACGTTCCCCCAAACCCCAGTCTACACGTTTCCCCCAAACCCCAGTCTAACTGTACCCCCAAACCCCAGTCTACACGTACCCCCAAACCCCAGTTTGCACATGTACCCCCAAACACCCATCTACACGAACCCCCAAACCCCAGTCTACATGTACACCCAAACCCCAGTCTACACGTACCCCCAAACCCCAGTCTGTACATGTAACCCCAAACCCCAGTCTACATGTACACCCAAACCCCGTCTACATGCACCCCCAAACCCGTCTGTACATGTACCCCCAAACCCCAGTCTACACGTACCCCCAAACCCCAGCCTGTACATGTACCCCCAAACCCCAGTCTACATGCACCCCCAAACCTCAGTCTACACGTGCCCCCAAACGCCCGTCTGTACATGTACCCCCAAACGCCAGTCTACACGTACCCCCAAACCCCAGTCTACATGTACCCCCAAACCCCAGCCTGTACATGTACCCCCAAACCCCAGTCTACATGCACCCCCAAACCTCAGTCTACACGTACCCCCCAAACGCCAGTCTGTACATGTACCCCCAAACGCCAGTCTACACGTACCCCCAAACCCCAGTCTACATGTACTCCCAAACCCCAGTCTACATGTACCCCCAAACCCCAGTCTGTACACGTACCCCCAAACCCCAGTCTACATGTACCCCCAAACCCCCGTCTACATGTACCCCCAAACCCCAGTCTGTACATGTACCCCAAACCCCATCTACATGCACCCCCAAACCCCGGTCTACATGTACCCCCAAACCCCCGTCTACACGTCCCCCCAAACCCCAGTCTGCATGTACCCCCAAACCCCGTCTACATGTACCCCCAAACACCAGTCTACATGCACCCCCAAACCCCAGTCTACACGTGCCCCCAAACCCCAGTCTGTACATGTACCCCCAAACACCGTCTGTACATGTACCCCCAAACCCGTCTACATGTACCCCCAAACCCCAGTCTACACGTACCCCAAACCCCCCGTTTACGTGTACCCCCAAACCCCAGTCTACATGTACCCCCAACCCCCGTCTACATGTACCCCCAAACCCCAGTCTACATGTACCCCCAAACCCCAGTCTACATGTACCCCCAAACGCCAGTCTGTACATGTGCCCCCAAACCCCAGTCTGTACATGTACCCCCAAACCCCAGTCTACATGTACCCCCAAACCCCGGTCTACATGTACCCCCAAATCCCAGTCTACACGTACCCCCAAACTACCGTCTACACGTACCCCAAACCCCAGTGTACACATGTATCCCCAAACCCCAGTCTACACGTACCCCCAAACCCCAGTCTACATGTACCCCATACCCCAGTCTATATGCACCCCCATACCCCAGTCTACATGTACCCCCAAACCCGAGTCTGTACATGTACCCCCAAACCCCAGTCTACACGTTCCCCCAAACCCCAGTCTACACGTTTCCCCCAAACCCCAGTCTAACTGTACCCCCAAACCCCAGTCTACATGTACCCCCAAACCCCAGTGTGCCCATGTACCCCAACCCCGTCTTCATGAACCCCCAAACCCCAGTCTACACATACCCCCAAACCCTAGTCTACACGTACCCCCAAACGCCAGTCTGTACATGTACCCCCAAACCCCAGTCTACATGTACACCCAAACCCCCGTCTACATGTACCCCCAAACCCCGTCTGTACATGTACCCCCAAACCCCAGTCTACACGTACCCCCAAACCCCAGTTTGCACATGTACCCCCAAACACCCATCTACATGAACCCCCAAACCCCAGTCTACATGTACACCCAAACCCCAGTCTACACGTACCCCCAAACCCCAGTCTGTACATGTACCCCCAAACCCCAGTCTACATGTACACCCAAACCCCGTCTACATGCACCCCCAAACCCCGTCTGTACATGTACCCCCAAACCCCAGTCTACACGTACCCCCAAACCCCAGCATGTACATGTACCCCCAAACCCCAGTCTGTACATGTACCCCCAAACCCCAGTGTGCACATATACCCCCAAACACCCATCTACATGCACCCCCAAACCCCAGTCTACATGTACCCCCCAAACCCCCGTCTACATGTACCCAACCCCGTCTACATGTACCCCCAAACCACAGTCTACACGTACCCCCAAACCCAGTCTACATGTACCCCCCAAACCCCAGTCTACATGTACCCCCAAACCCCAGTCTGTACATGTACCCCCAAACCCCAGTCTGTACATGTACCCCCAAACCCCAGTCTACATGTACCCCAAACCCCAGTCTACATGTACCCCCAAACCCCAGTCTGTACATGTACCCCCAAACCCCAGTCTGCATGTACTCCCAAACGCCAGTCTGTACATGTACCCCCAAACCCCAGTCTACATGTACCCCCAAACCCCAGTCTGTACATGTACCCCCAAACCCCAGTCTGTACATGTACCCCCAAACCCCAGTCTACATGCACCCCCAAACCCCAGTCTACATGTACCCCCAAATCCCAGTCTACACGTACCCCAAACCCCAGTCTACATGTACCCCCAAACCCCAGTCTGTACATGTACCCCCAAACCCCAGTCTGCATGTACTCCCAAACGCCAGTCTGTACATGTAGCCCCAAACCCCAGTCTACACGTACCCCCAAACCCCAGTGTACACATGTATCCCCAAACCCCAGTCTACACGTACCCCCAAACCCCAGTGTGTACATGTAGCCCCAAACCCCAGTCTACACGTACCCCCAAACCCCAGTCTACACGTTCCCCAAACCCCAGTCTAACTGTACCCCCAAACCCCAGTGTGCACATGTACCCCCAAACCCCGTCTACATGTACCCCCAACCCCCAGTCTGCATGAACCCCCAAACCCCTGTGTGCACATGAACCCTCAAACCCCAGTCTACACGCACCCCCAAACCCCCGTCTACATGTACCCCCAAACCCCAGTCTGTACATGTACCCCAAACCCCAGTCTACACGTACCCCCAAACCCCAGTCTACATGTACCCCCAAACCCCAGTCTACACGTACCCCCAAACCCCAGTCTACACGTTCCCCCAAACCCCAGTCTAACTGTACCCCCAAACCCCAGTCTACATGTACCCCCCAAACCCCAGTGTGCACATGTACCCCCAAACCCCGTCTACATGTACCCCAAAACCCCATTCTACATGTACCCCCAAACCCCAGTCTGCATGAACCCCCAAACTCCTGTGTGCACATGAACCCTCAAACCCCAGTCTACACGCACCCCCAAAAGCCCGTCTACATGCACCCCAAACCCCAGTCTGTACATGTACCCCCAAACCCCAGTCTACACGTACCCCCAAACCCCAGTCTGCATGTACCCCCAAACCCCAGTCTACACGTACCCCCAAACCCCAGTCTACATGCACCCCCAAACCTCAGTCTACACGTACCCCCAAACGCCAGTCTGTACATGTACCCCCAAACGCCAGTCTACACGTACCCCCAAACCCCAGTCTACATGTACTCCCAAACCCCAGTCTACATGTACCCCCAAACCCCAGTCTGTACACGTACCCCCAAACGCCAGTCTACACGTACCCCCAAACCCCAGTCTACATGTACTCCCAAACCCCAGTCTACATGTACCCCCAAACCCCAGTCTGTACACGTACCCCCAAACCACAGTCTACATGTACCCCCAAACCCCAGTCTGCATGTACCCCCAAACGCCAGTCTGTACATGTACCCCCAAACCCCAGTCTACACGTACCCCCAAACGCCAGTCTACACGTACCCCCAAACCCCAGTCTGTACAGAGTTACGGTGCGTGCACCACAGGGCAGTGAGGATGAGTCACGGTGAGTGCAGGGGTCAGCACACCACCACAGGGGGCAGGAGCTGGGGGCAGTCTGTACGTAGACCCCAAACCCCTGGCTTACATCCTAGCCTGTAACAATTAACGGGTCCTTTTCAGAATGGCAGGCAGTGACTAGTGGGGTGCCGCAAGGCTCAGTGCTGGGACCCCAGTTATTTACAATTTATATTAATGATTTAGACGAGGGAATTAAATGTAACAGCTCCAAGTTTGCGGATGACACAAAGCTGGATGGCAGTGTGAGCTGTGACGAGGATGCTTTGAGGCTGCAGGGTGACTTGGACAGGTTGGGTGAGTGGGCGGATGCATGGCAGATGCAGGATAAATGTGAGATTATCCACTTCGGTGGCAAGAACAGAAAGGCAGATTATTATATGAATGGTAGACACAAAATGCTGGAGTAACTCAGCAGGTCAGGCAGCATCTCTGGAGAGAAGGAATGGGTGATCTTTCGGGTCGAGACCCTTCTTCAGACTGGTTTGGAAACAAGAGATCTCACCGTCTATATCTCTCGTTTCCCTTTTCCCTAACCAGTCTGAAGAAGGGTCTCGACCCGAAACGTCACCCATTCCTTCTCTCCAGAGATGCTGCCTGACCCGCTGAGTTACTCCAGCTTTTTATTTCTACCTTCGGTTTAAACCATTATTCGCAGTTGCTTCTTACACATTATCTGAATGGTGTCAAATTAGGAAAAGGGG